>NC_056739.1:1407760435-1407932935 GCF_019279795.1 Protopterus annectens | reverse complement strand
TCCATGATTATATCACATTAATTATTAAGGAAACTTAGTTTTTGTACACGTGTCCAATTAGTAAAACATTTATAAATGACCTTTTCATTAAAGCTTATGCTGTCTTCAGTTGCAGAAAATATTTGGTTTCCGTCAAGTCTGAGACATGTTTTAGACTTCCATACATCTTTAGCACAGTATTAAATACTGTAAAGAATAACATATTTTGTAACAATGTAACAGTAATGTGAATAACTCCATGGCCTTCTATTTATAAATGAATTATATTTATTTTAGATCTAAATTAGACTTGGATAGGTAGACATTCTGTAGATTTTTGGGGGGTATAAATGCAAATCCAGAAATTTGATTTGTTCCTTACTGCAAGTAGAACAAGGAAGGCTGACAAGGTACAGTGTAACATGGACGACACCATGAAAGCAGTAATATATGTATTTTTTTCTTTCAAGAAGTGGAGAGACATAGTAACAATAAGGCAGAAGTCCAGGAAATATTCTGAACATGGAAAAAGAAACCAGAGCAAAAAAAATATATAGATGCTTACATTATTGAGCTTTATTGAGCTAAAACTGTGAATTTGATGAAATGCTTGATTAGTTGATAAGAGAATAGTTTGTAGCATAAGAACTGATCAAACAGCAGGTAGGCTTTTAAGAGAAGTATACCTGGCCTTATAAAAACAACAGAGTTATGTAATATGAGTGAGCTTTCAAATACACATTTCAAGGCATTAACTGAAAGAATAAAGGTATGCATGATGAAATGTAAACCAAATAATAATGTAAAAATAATGTATAAAGAGAAAAGGCATTGTAATGGTAAAGATAAATGCATGAAGTACACAAGACATATGCCATATTTTGAAATTCAAGCCTTGTGTACAAGGCGTGTCTGAAAATATGACAAGAAAAAAAGTCTAGCATTTTAAAAATTTGCAGAAACTGTAGCAAAAGAATCACTTGACAGCTATGTTCAAAAGGAAACTGTGTTTGAAAGAATGTGCTTGTTACTGACCCAAGAGAAGAAAAGCTATTTTAAGCACAATTACAAAGGAAATATTTGAAGCTGTAAAATCAAATAACAGAGAGACTGAGCAACAAGAAAATCAGACAGCTAGGAAGAGAAGCTCAGAATTAATAACCAAAATATTAAATTTGTGTTTAGATGCAAAACAGATATGTCAGAAAATACCTTTAGAACATTGTAGCTGAAAGGCAATGAAAAAAGTATCATACATGCTAACATACTCAGGCACCAGAATAATAACATACTCAGGCACCAAAATAAGTTTGTGATGATGTGAGGTATTGCCAGCTATGCAAGGAGAAGTAGGGCAGTGGATGTGTAATGTATGCCAGCACAGCTGGCTGGAATTTTGTAAATAACCGTTATGTCTTTTGTATATCAAACTGATTTGTACAGAATTTTGTGTTTGTGTTAAAAAATGTATTTGTAAAGTTGCTTGTGTTAAAAATGTACCAACAGTGAGTCCTGACTGTATTGTAATTGATTAAATGTGTATGCTTTAACAGAGGATACTGGAGGAGAAGAGAGTAACCTCAGTCCAGCTAACTTTGAAAAATAGTAAGAAATAAAATTACTTCATTTAGGCCATAAAGATTGCATATTACATGTCTGAATGCAGCCAGAGATGAAATGTCTGTGCCAGAGAATGGTTTATTAGCTCCTGTAGGAAGAGTGAATGTGTGTTATTGTTTTATGACTTCCAGAAGCTGCAACAGATATTAGCAAAGCTCCATGTGTGTGTATTATTGTCACATATTTGTGAGATTCTTGGTCAGTTGCTAGGAAAGGAGGTAGTATGGGAACCAGAAGTCAGATGACCAGATGTATGTTATGTCATTCTGTAATCCATGACTGAAATGATGTTTTTTAAGGTTTACTATGAAAGTTGCGAATGGAGATGCTTCACAGATGGAACACTCAAGACTTGGATTTTCGAATGTCCATCTTGCTGAACATCTCCATATCGAAAGTTCATCTCAGTGAATGTACTGTGCATCCTCTGATATGAACTCAAAGTACTGTCAGAGATCGCGGTAGAGTGCGGTTTGGGAAATTTATCCCTTTCCTCACTGTAGTGCAATCTCAGAGTTGGAATACATAATTTGCAGGGGGTGTAGGGGGCACAGCCCCCGGGGAGGGGGTACAGGGGGGGGGGCTTCCCCACTACAAACATGTAAAATTTAGTGTTGTGCAGTACATTCATACTGTTGACATTAAGAACTGTCGTTCCTGATAGGTGCAGGGAAACGGTACATCAAATTATGCCAAATCGACATTACCGGGTTATATTTGACATTTATACCCTTGTAAATGTCAAATTTCAAGTAAACAAATCGATGTTTTAGTTCAAAATAGAAATTATCGTCAACATTATGATAGCAAACTGTTTTTTAATGCTAGATGAGACCGAAGTCTCAGAGCAGTATGTTTTTGGAACCTGACATAAAAGGATTTCTCACCCACATTCTTGCCTTACTCTAGTAAGTGACCAGGGAATAGTAATTATTTAGATCAATCAGAAAAATATAGTGAGATTAGTTACGTACTGTTTTTTTCTGTATCTATGTGAAGCTATTCATCTGGTTATTTTAATATTTCCTGTGAGTGAAACTCTGGTGTTTATTGTAAGTAGATATTTAGTATTTTCAAGGTTTTTTTTATTATTTATTATTAAATATATTTAAACTTTTCATTGTGACTGGTCCTTTAGAGAACATTTTAACCTTTGAGAGTACTTATATCTATTTGGTGACTCTGTGGCCACTCCTGAAAACCTTACTGCATTGGTCAAACACTATCATTGGTATTAATATTAAATTTACTTAGTATAACTGGGTACCCTTGTAAGAGCATTAGAGTAGCTGGCTTTGGAGTGTCTCATGGCAGTAACTACCTTATATTCTGGGCAGAAGGGGGCAGAGCTAGTAAATTTATGCCAGCCTTTCCCAGGTGTGTGTGTGTGTGTGTGTGTGTGTGTGTGTGTGTATGCTCACACAAGTCAAATCTCCAAGACTATATATGTCAGCTGCTTGGAACGGGGATATGAAGCAGGGGGTGCTGGAGGACTTGGCTAGGGCAGTCGGCTGAGGACTCAACTCTGCAGCTGTGCCAGTGGGGAGTCTTACTGGGGACCTGGAGAGAAAGAGAGAAACCCAGACCCCGGAATGAGTGTGCATCCTGTGTGCTCTTAAGGGAAATTGTGCTTGATGCAGAAAGCTGCATCTGGAAATACTGTGTGTATCTATTTTTGGTTCCAAGTGAACGTCCATCTCTAGTGTCAGTGGTGAGGATTCAGGCTCCTTGATTACTGGCCCAGAGAGGGGATGACACAAGGTTAAGAACTACTGATGTGCTTATAAAAATAAAAAGTTTAAAATAGTAGCGTTGTGTCAGTAATATTTTGGATCACCTGGCTTGTGAGAAATTGGGTGTGAAACATGTTCATATCTTGTCATATAATCACAATCTAAATTTGTGGAGGAGCAGCTGTGCATTCTCAGAGCCACAGTGTGTGTGTGTGTGTGTGTGTGTGTGTGTGTGTGTGTGTGTGTGTGTGTGTGTGTGTGTGTGTGTGTGTGTAAATATATATATATATATATATATATATATATATATATATATATATATACATACATGTGTTTGTGTGCTCAGAAAGAAAGCGTTGTATAGATATATGTATGTATATATAGCCTTCCCCTTTGATCTTCTGTATGCCGACTTATATGTTGCGCTATATGAAGTTTTAAAATCTGTGAACATAATTTTATACATATTTTGTTTTGCAGTACTAGCATTTTGTAGATAACCCTTTCTTTATCAAGTATATTTCTAGTAATACTTTTGACTTAAAATTTACACATAATGTGGATGCTGATAAATTGATTTTTTGGTTTTTACGTCTGCTTCAGTGGTTGCTTGTCAGACAGGTTGAGAACTTTGGTTCAGAATAGTACCCCATTTTGGCTTTTTTTTGTAATTTCTGGCCACTGTGTACTGCTTTGGTAACATGCTGGCTAGGAACGGCAAGTGTCAGTATGGAAGGCAGACTCGACATAAGAATGCTCACTACCTTTGTTTATTTTGCCTAGGCCTAGATCACGACCAAACTACTTGTGCTATTTGTACAGCCTTTGTACCCAAGACTCTACATAGTCGCTTTGCTTCTCTTAACTTATAAAACAGTGCCTTAAACGTCTTGAGCAGGACATGGAAACTGCATCAGGGCCTTCAGCTAAACCGCAAGTTAAGAAAGCCAAGAATCCTAGGCCAGATCCACCTGCTGGTCCCTCTGTTCTGGACATCTTTCTCGAGGCTGATGTTGACCTGGAGACCATTCTGGAATTGGTAGATTCTCCTTTAACAGGTACCAGTGTGGAGGCCGCGAAGAAAAGGGAGCATATCAATATAAAGGAGATGAGAGCCCTGATCTTTGGCCTACAAATCTTCAAACCTCATCTGTCCCAGGGAGTGTAAAGATGGTTTACAGACAATACCATGGCTCTCTGGTATGTCAACAAACAGGGTGGGGACAAAGTCCTACCTCCTGGCAGACTGGCCTTGCAGGCTTGGGAATTAGCTGTCCAGTGTCAAATTTGCCTCCTGGAGGTTTACATTCCCTCCACTCAGAATATGGTGGCAGACTCATTAAGCAATCCCATTACTCAATTCCACAAATGGATGCTTCACAGGCATGTGTTTCTGGACATGGTCCATTGATGGGGTATACCTCAGGTAGATCTCTTTGCCTCCCCCTTGAACAATGCAACTTCCCAAGTTTTGTGCCAAGGCCCCAGGCCTATTGGCATGGAAGGTGGACATCCTATTATTCTCTTCTCTTGGAAGGGGATGCTTCTGTGTGCTCCCCCCTTCCCACTTCTTGAAATGTTCCTGTTGAAAATCCAACAATAACAACAAAAAATCTTGCTGGTGACTCCCTTTTGGCCAAGACAACACTGGATGTTCTTCATGTTTCACTGTTGCAGTCATCACCTGTGGGTTATCCCTGCTGTGGTAGCCCTTAGCTGGCCCAAATACCAGAGTAAATGTTTTTGTGTGCCGGCTGCTATCACTTGTAGTCTAATGTCATGTCATCAGTACTATAAAGCAAGGCATCCAACGTCATTACATTAGTCTTTCTTGCCGTGAAGCCCGTAGCAGAAGCAGTTTTCATGAGTGCCGGTTGGTCACTACCAGAAGTCGAATTTCAGCAGAAAACGTCTAAAGCTAAGTACCCCATTGGAGACCCTTTTTTCTTGCTCTAACCGATATCAAAAAAGTTAGCAATTGTCTTGCCTGTGGAAAGCAGATCCCACAGCGAGACTTTCATTCTTACTGCATCACTTGTTTAAGCTCAGACCACGTTGTCCCTCTTTGCCGGTTCTGTGCCCTCTTTAATGTGAGAACCATTCACCGTAGAGCTCTTTTTGTAGAAAATTATTTTCGTATTCTGTCTTCGAATTCCAATATGGCGTCCATCAGCCAACAATCTGCCGACATTCTGAAAAAATGTAAAGATAGAGACAGGCCAGACAAGGCTAAGCCTTCCAACAATGCTTCCGCTAAGCAAGTTGTCAGTTTTCGGAATTCATTGAGGTGCTTTTGCAGCACCTGATGCCCGACTCGCTTTCTATGCAGACTTCTGCCAAAACCCATTCGGAGTCAGGTATGTTGCACAAATCCACTTTGTCTACTGAGCCTTTGGCTATCTCTGCCTCGGTTGGGTCCGGAGCCGCGACTTAGGCACTTGCTTCCGAGGAGGCGGGACGCACTACCAATTCTGGACAAAAAACAACATCTTCTCTTACAACTACTGTTTCTCAGAGACCGATGGATTCTCTCAGGCCTCGAAGCCAGGCCACTCCTAGGAAATCTGTTTCTAGCCACCATCTTGCTAGTGCTCCCCGACCCTAAGCTCAAATGCTTAAAATGGCAGAGGATCTCATCTCCCTTTTCCAAGACAGTCAAGCTCCCACTCCAAAAAGGAAAAGGCTTCCTTCCCCAGAAATTATGACAGACCAAGAGTCTGTGAAATCTGATTATTTTGCCCTTGAAGAAGAACAACAGCCCTTAACTGTTCATGAGGATTCAGATGCAGAGGAATCCATCCCCTCTGCCTCCACTCCAGACGACCTCTCCTTCGGGGAAACCCTTCACTCCCTCAGGAAAATTTTTCAGTGGGAATCAAAGGACTACCCACAGTCAAAGAAATGACTTAGAGAGTTTCTGGACCTGCCGCAGCACAGACCCCTGGCCACCCCACCTATTCTAGAAGTGGAGGATGATATTTTCCTTGAATCCAGTTTAGCCTCTGATGCCCGGCCTCCTGCTCCTGCTGAACCTGACAGGTACTACAGAGTATCAGATTCTCACAAATACCTATACAGGAACCCTGCTGCAGACCCTGAGGTCATTACACATGGACCTAAAGGAGCTAAGATTAGTTCTGCCAAGAATCTTCTTCCTTCTGGCAAAGACTCCAGAGCTCTGGACAGATGGGGTAAGAAAGTATACACCTCTGCAACCTTTGCTATCAGAGCACTCATTTGTCAGTTCCATGTGTTAAAATATCAACAACACACTTTGGAACAATTAAAACAGAAGATTGCTACCTCTTCTGAATGTGCCAATTCAAAAGAGCTAGCAGATTTACTGCACTCTGCTTGTCAAATGGCCAAACACTCATTACAGTGTGGATATGACGCCTTAGAAGCATTTAGCAGGGCAGCAGTGACAGGATCTGTTATTAGGAGACATGATTGGCTGAAGGAACAACCTCTCCCTGATCATGTCAAGTCTAAACTTATTGACGCACCCCTAGATAAGAAGAGCCTGTTTGGGGAAAAAAACAGACGTGGTGCTTAAAAACATGGAAGACAAAGAAAAATCCATGCAGACAGTAAAAGATTTCTTTCAAGGTCAACCTCCCAGATTCAGCAGAAACTTTCCCTCTAAGCACTGGGTCTTCCCTGCACTTAGCAGACAGGGCCAAGGTAACCCACAGGGACAGGCCATCCAGGCTCCTATCCCAGGCCAGCAAAGAAGCAAACAATGGACAATTTTCGCCACTAAGGCGGGGAGTTCTAAGCCAAGCTTCTATGGTAAGCAATCAGAGTGACTCTCCCTCCCCCCTCTACCCTCCTTTCACTCATCTAAAACCAGGAGGAAGGCTCACCCTCTTCAAGGACAATTGGGTCTGTATAACCAAGGACCAATGGGTATTAAAAATCATTTCTCAGGGATATAGATTCTCCTTCAGCGAACTCCCAGTTCCAAGAGGGTAAGCAGACCTCCCCCCAAACTAGTGGGCAGAGGTATTAAAACAGGTAAAAACACTAATATCCCAGGAAGCAGTAGAACCTGTCCCTCTGGATCAAACAGGTAAAGTTTTTACTCCAGACTATTCCTTGTACCCAGAAAAGAGGGCACGTGGTACCTCATCTTGGATCTATACAAACTGAGCACCTCCTTGGTGGTCCTCAGATTCAAAATGCTAACCTTGCAGCAGTTCCTGCCTATGCTCACACCAAATGCCTGGTTGGTGACACTAGACGTAAAAGATGCCTACCTCCACATCCCCATCAGGGAATCGTGCAGAAAATTCCTGCGCTTCAGAGCAGGCAATCAGCACTTTCATTTCTCTGCACTGCCCTTTGGCCTATCTACTGCTCCTGGAGTATTCAACAAATGCTTGGCCCCGGCTGTAGCATTCTGCAGACAAAGAAATATACAGATTTACCCTTACCTGAATAATTGCCTCATTCAGGTGAATAGCAAAGTAAAGTTGATCCAGGATCTTCTCTTTGTCAAAAAACTCCTAACTTCCCTAAGTTTCACCATCAACGAGAAACAAATCAAAGCAAAACCCCACCAGGCAAATTGTTTCCCTGGAAGCTGTGCTAGCCACAGCAACCCTTATGGCCTTCCTATCCCTAGAAAACCAGAACTTCCTGCCTCTGTATTTCACCCAGCTGGCTTCCAGAAGTCACCTCACTGCGTGGAAGTTCCTGCAAGCCCTGGGATACATGGCATCTTGCATCCTTCTCATCCCTCTGGCCAGGATTCACATGAGAAAGCTTCAGTGGTACTTAAAGAACCTTTGATGTCAGCACTCTCAGTCCCTAGAGACCACTCTCCCACTGATCCCTTGCATAAGAGACAAATTTCTCTGGTGGGCAGAGGCCTGTGCCATGAACAAGGGTCTTCCCTTCATCCTCCACCCTTCCAGCCAGACCATCACCAATGATGCCTCAGGCATAGCTTGGGGTGCTCACCTAGCACATAGGTGTACCTAAGCACTTTGGGATGCCCAGCAACTTCACTTGCACATCAACCAGAAAGAAATGATGGCAGTGCAAAATGCTCTGACTTCCTTCCAACCCCATCTCAGGCCATGGGTCCTCCTTATAAAAGCAGACAACACCACAGTAATGTGGTACATCAACAAGAAGGGGGACACCCAGTCTTACCCACTGTGCAAGTTAGCCAAGAGTCTGTGGCTCACAGCCACCTCCATTGGGCTACAACTGATTGCCCAATACTTACCAGGGATTAACAACACACTGGCAGACCATCTAAGCAGAAGCTTACTGGACTCCCATGAATGGTAGCTCCACAGAGAAATCTTTCTGCAAATCATGCAGGAGTGGGGGACCCCAGAGGTGGACCTCTTTGCTTTGCACCTCAACCACCAGCTGCACAAGTTTTGTACCAGGAGTATCACCTCCTAGCATGGAAGGTGGATGCCTTGACCTTCCCATGGAGCTCCCTCTTTGTGTACTCATACCTTCTTCTACCCCTTATTCCCAAGGTTCTGATCAAAATAAGAGAGGAGAGACCAAAGGCCATCCTCATTGCTCCAGATTGGACCAGATAGCATTGGTACCCCTTACTACGCAGTCTGAATTCACAGCCCCCGAAGCTGCTTCCCCTAAGGTCAGACCAGTTGACCCAGGAAAGAGGGAAGGTACTGCACCCAGACCTACAGACTGTCAGACTTTCAGTATGGCTCATACACTAAACACTAACAAGAAGTCACTGTTAAGCAAACAGGTCCTGGAAATCATCACAAAGACCAGAAGGCCCAGCACGAGGAAAATATTATACAAAAAAATGGAAAAAATTCTGCTCCTGGAAACAATCAAAAGGGGGCAGTACCTCCCAGCCTTCCAACCCTCTCATCCTGGATTACTTAGCAGAGTTGCTCAATAGTGGCCTCTCCTTCTCCTCTATTAAAATCCATGCCTCGGACTTCTCTGCCCATTGTGATTCAGACCCACCCCTCTTCTCTCATCCTTTGATTAAGCAATTCCTCAGAGGGGCTTCTAATATCAGGCCTCCCAGAAGACCTCCTACTCCTTCCTCGGACCTGAATTATGTGTTAGAGAATCTAACCTTACCTCCTTTCAAACCTGCTGCTTCAACAGAATTGAAATACCTCTCCTGGAAGACTGCCTTCTTACTAATTATCACCTCAGCCAGAAGGGTCTCAGAACTTCAAGCTCTCATGGCTGTCAAGCCCTTCATAATTTTCCATGCAGACAGAGTCGCCCTGAGGACTAATCCCTCCTTTATGCCCAGATTAGTATCTGATGTGAGCCTTAACCAGGCCATACACTTTCCCACCCTCTTTCCCAACCCTCAAAACAAGGGGGAAAGAATTCTACACTCACTAGATGTGCACAGACAACTCAGATACTATCTGGACTGCACTAAGCCATTCAGAAAAACTGACCAGCTTCCGGTAAGCTTTTCCCCAGGGGCAGAGGGGAAGCCCATCTCCAAACAAACCATTTCCAAATGGATTTCACACTGTATCCATTTTTGCTACAGACTACATGGGAAACCCATCTCTAAGTCGATCCGTACCCACTCCACTAGGGCAACCTCCACTTCCACTGCCTTCCTCAGAGGAGTACCTACCAGGGACATATTGGAAGTGGCCACCTGGACCTCTGTCCATACCTTTACAAAACATTACCACCGACTTCTCTTTTCTATGTCTAGGGCAGAGTTTGCTCTGCAATCCTGCAGGGCCTCCTGACCCATACCTAGGACTTTACCTATCCTTCCACCCTTTACCTCAGCTTTGGGAATCCTCCCACAGGTGATGACTGCAACAGTGAAACACGAAGAATATAGTACAGTTGTACACACTTACCAGAAATATAGATGTTCGAGTGTATTCACTGTTACAGTTTTGGTTTCCCTCCCTCCAACCCCCATTTCACATTTTCCCCTAGGGGGACACAGGCTTCCCAAGGTGGCTCTTAGCCACCAATACCACTACTCTTTTTTTTCTTGTGCTTCTGACAGGTTAGGGCAAGAAAAACTGATGTAATGATGTTGGCTACCTTGCTTTATAGTACTGACTACCTGACGTCAGACTACAAGCGACACCAGCCGGTGCATGAAAACATTAACTCTGGTATTTGGGCCGGCCAAGGGCTACCACAGCAGGGATAACCCACAGGTGATGACTGCAACAGTGAATACACTTGAACATCTACATTTATGGTAAGTGTACACAACTGTACTTTCACCCTTCTTCTGTATTTAGCCAAGGGCAGTCACCACAAGTTACCCCACAGATAAATAGTAATATATCTCATAAATAATAATATATAATAATAATATATCTCATAAATGTGTGGAGAATGTAACCACCACAAAAGCCATCACTATAAGAGCTAATCAGAAGCCCTGGCTCACCAGGAATGTCTATGAGTTACTAAGGGAAAGAAGCACAACCTTCAAGGCAAATGACAAAGGAAGGTTAAAGGAGGCCAGGTGAAATCTGACAAATGGCTTCAAAGAGGCAAACAGGGAGTATAGGAGTAAAATTCAGATCCGCTTCCAAGACATGAAGGACACGAGAAGCCTATGGTAGGGGATACAGCAGGTCATGGATTATAAGACCAAAACACCCCAATGTGATGACAGCTTGGAATTCCTAAATGAACTGAATGCCTTCTTTGGCAGATTTGAAGAGAAGAACACCACCGTACCTTCTAAAATAACACTGCTAAAGAGGAGATAGTGCTCACCGTAAACTCTGAGGAGGTGAGACTTCAGCTTAAGAAAGTAAATCCTAGGAAGGTTGCTGGACTAGATAACATAGCTGGCAAGGTGTTGAAGGGGTGTGCTGATCAGTTATGTTTGGTACTGACAGACATCTTCACCTCATCCTGTACTATAGAGAAAGTTTCCTCGCATTTCAAGGAAACAAGTATTGTCCCACTTACGAAGAATCCCAACCCTACCTGCCTCATTGCTATCAGACCGGTTGCCTTAACCTCAAATGTCATGAAATGCTTTGAGGATTGTGAAGAAACATCTATCTGTGCATGTGCCTAATTCCTTCGATCAGCTACTGATTGCATACCAGGCAAGTAGATCAACTGCGGTTGAGATATCAGTTGGACTACAAGATGGGAAGAACAACTTTGTAAAGCTGCTGTATGTCAACTTCAGTTCTGCGTTCAACAATGTGATAGTTATGCAACTGATGGATAAGCTCATGAAACTCAGAATAAACAAGTAGCTGTGTAACTGGACTCTTGACTTTCTGATTGGTAGTCCCAATGGGCATGCACTGAAAACACCTTTCAACGCATAGTCCTAAATACTGGCATTCCCCAAAGTTGTGTGCTCAGCCACTTGCTCTTCACCATCCTTATCCATGACTGTACTGCAAAATGTAACTCAAACCATGTTATAATATTTGCTGATGATACCACAGGCATGGGTCTCATTAGTGGTGGGGATGAACATAACTACAGGGATGAGGTGAACATTTTGATTGCCTGGTATGACAGGAGCAATCTGGACCTGAATGTTAATTAGACCAAAGAAATGATTATGGACTTCAGGAGAAAGGCAACAGTTCACCAACCAATCACTATCAAAGGGGGAGTAGTAGAGAAAGTCAGAACAACCAAGTTCCTGGGCCTTCACATCTCAAATGACCTCTCCTGGACTGTTAATACCAGCTGTATAGACAAGAAGGCTCAACTGAGGCTTCACCTCCTGAGAAAGCTCAAAATGTTCAGGCTCCCACTGTCTGCTCTTACTACTTTTTACAAGGGAGCTATCGAGAGCATCCTTACTAGCAACTTCATAGCATGGTTTGGTACACAGGATCCTCCTGCATCCAAAAGAGATGTAGCAGGCAGATTGTTGGTTCCTAATTTTCTGTAGGAGGTGTGTATTTTGTGCGTGTGCGTGTGTGTGTGTGTGTGTGTGTGTGTGTGTGTGTGTGTGTGTGTGTGTGTGTGTGTGTGTGTGTGTGTGTGTGTGTGTGTGTGTGTGTGTGTGTGTGTGTGTGTGTGTGTGTGTGTGAGAGAGAGAGAGAGAGAGACATGTTATTTTGAATGAAAGGCCTGGAAGTACTTCGTTCATTTTATAAATAATATGTTCTGTGAATGAAAACAGCTGTTCATTGAGTCATTATGGGAACTGGATGCAACTTGACAGCATTTGTTGAATGCATATGCCCATTGTTTTTGTTTTGTATCTAATGTTTTTACATAATGTATTTCCTGTGTTTTCTTAATCAGTTTGACTTTTATTCTCCTCTTTCTGGACCTATTGGTCTTTTCACTTCCATCTTCTTTAATTAGTGTATATAATGTGCTATATACCCCCCCCCACCGGGCAATTATAGGCAAACACTTCTATAACCATTCACTAGTCATCAGATTTCCATGCATGGCTAATGTAAGAAAGGTTTGCTAACCTTTCGCCATATAAATCCTCAGGACCTCCTGAGATGCAAGTATGTTCCTCTCCTTCCCACCAGAAATGATACAGTGATCTCATTCCTTCTTAAAGTTTGCTCCTGCCTTTTAATAGTTACATGTTTTTTTTTTTTTTTTTTTTTTTGAAGTTTTTATTTTTTGGGGAGACCATTCCTGACATCATCGTGTGCAGGGTATGTGCAATGACATCAGCACAAGGCAGACAGACAGCCTGTCAGGAGTGTGTGTGTGTGTGTGTGTGTGTGTGTGTGTGTGTGTGTGCGTGTGTGTGTGTGTGTGTGTGTGTGTGTGTGTGTGTGTGTGTGTGTGTGTGTGTGTGTGTGTGTATGCCCAAGTTAGGTATAACTGGTAGTTAGGCTTAACCAGACTCAAACCCTGTACCTTAAGTACAAAGAGCAAGAGCTTAAATTCTCCACGCATACCACCACTCACGATTCTCAACTGTCCAAAGATTCATACTTTTGGTCTGTTCCTCTTAAACTTTGTGGTTTTCTGACAAATCAGGGAGAACTGAATTCACTAAATAATGATAACACTTTAAGTTTCAGTCTTCCTGTCTTTCAGGGAAATGCATGGTAACAAAGCATTTTATTCTAGCAACTGTCTAAGATAATACAAGCAATGTTTAAAATGTGTCCCTGCTTTTGGACCTTTGTCCCCACTCACAATAAATTTTAGCTTTTTCCAGATTTCTTGTGCTGTGTAGTTCTTCAGGGGGAAAGAAGTTTAGTGCTGCTTATGCCAAGTCTGTTTGTGTTAGTAGTACAACAGGTGGTATACTTGCTTTTGATGCAGAAGGCTGTGGGTTCTACTCCCACAGTATGTAGATAGATTGTTGATACTGTACTGCGTTGTAGTTTTAAAGGGGGTGGATGCTGCAGTCCTGAGAATGTCTTCTTTGTCAGAGATACCTAGTAACTATGGGCCAGTTATCAGTTTGCCATCCATTCCCTTTTGCAATATTACTAGCTTATTATTTCTTTAATGTAACATAGGCAATTTATTCTTCATGGGCAACAGGCACTTTAATTATAGATGAAACAATGAAAAATAAAGTTGTTTGCTAGCGGTACCCTCTTCATTAGTTACAGATCTCTATAGTGTGGAATTATTTAGATGACTTTTGCATTTTCTTTGAATGTGGGTTTCTGTGCTGTTTCAATGAATGTGCGTTTCAATGCCGTTTCAATGAATGTGAGTTTCCAGGGCAGAGAAGTTTAAATGCGAAGTCTATTTTCATTGTGAGACTGTATTGCTTTGTTTAGCAGATGTCTATTAGTGTTTGTGCTATAAAATGTAAAATAAAAGTTTTGCAATAAATAAAATAAAGCAAATGACTAAAGGGTTTTAGCCATAGTGATTAATCTGTATTGTATTCTTTGGCTTTAAAATACAAATTTCAAATAAAATCTAAATAATCATTGTAGAAGTAATGCAGTATGCACATTACAGCGTTTATGGTAAATGGGATGAAATAGCCAAGTAATGGGACATTGGAATTGCTGTAGGGTGGAGGGCTGTGTATGGGGCCCCATTTGACCATGATTTTGTGAGAGGAGAAGGGTGGCAAACTGAAATACAGCCCCAGGTGGCACAAACCAAAAATTCTAGCTATGCTACTGATCAGTAGGCCATGGAGAATGAATTTTTGGAGGTCCTAGCAAACTGTAATATTCTTTTGCTAAGATTAGAATATCACCTACTAGTAAATGTCGTACTTTTACCACAAAAACCCACATACTGCAAGTCACCAAAAAAAAAAATCCTAAGGTTCATCATCTTCTCCCTTCCCAGTGAACATTATTGATACACATTTAAAAAAGGGTTACCATTTACCACAGGATCTGGGACCATATTTCGGTTGTCTGTTCCTCACTTTGCATTTGAAAGTTGGTATCCCACAATTCCATTGAAGTGGTCAGGGTTATATAAGTATGTATGCAAATTTTATGTTAATCATCATACATATTTGTACCTATTTTCCATGGGCCTTTGTCCAGATTTTTGATGTTTCCAGGTTGAGAGGTATGATTCTAGTTTATTTCCCTATGTAGTGCCTTATTTTTGATCTGCAGTGTTTCAGAAAATGCCTGCTATGCATTTCACAGCAGTTTTCAGGTTTCTGCATTAGACCTTATACTTGCTTATTGGGCAGAACTGTTGTATGGCCATTTCCTTTTTATTAAATTTGGACTTCTTAAAGTATCACATCCCCTATTTTGTTTTGTTTAACTGTTGTTTTTATTCTAATGTAAATCACAATTTGGTAGTCATTTGTGTCACATGATTGTATATTTATGTATCAAATATCTTTGAAAACATAATGTCTTCATTAAGTTATTAGCTATCTAAAGTGTGACATCTCTACATTATCAAGAGTTACCATCCTCTGGGATGGGAGTACATTCATTGCATTCCAGTTAGTCTATGACTTTTTCACATCTCCAATAGATCTGTTTTCTGTCATCTCTCACTCTTTAAGCTGGGTCTCCTAACACTTTTTTTATGTGTGTATCGTTTTTTTTTTTGGTAACCCTTATTATTATACTCTGCATGCCATGCTCCTTGGTCCTGTGACAGCCTTATTATTCAGGAATCCCTATTCTTTCAAGAAAAATAGTCCAGGCAGCCTATTTTCTAAACTTTCGGCATTGTTTTTATGAATAGGCATCTAAGGGACAGAATTAGAGAGCACATATATAGTATTAGGATTGGGGATCACACAAATGCATTGTGTAAATGTATATAGAATACTATGTCAGTTCACAAATTTAAATTTATGGTCATAGAAGTTCTGTACAATAGCCAACGTTTGGGTGACATAAGGAATGTCACTGAGACCCATGAAACCAGGTGCATTATTAAATTACATGTAGATGGAGAGGAAGGTCTCAATAGCAATGTTCCCCTGAAGCCTACATTAAAGGCTAGAAGATTGTTCAGATGACATTAATTTATGTAACTCTATATTTTTTTAAAGGTTGGTGCCATAAGGATAAGGGTAGTAACTATGCCTTCAGTTAAACAGTATCTTAATCATTATATATTTTTTCTATAGTATTGTGTCATTATAACAGACTCAAAAATGAAATAAAAAATGTATATAATATGAGTTTGCTTGGGAAATTTATGAAATCTTGCTTTATGTTGGTAAAGCTTATTATGTACCAGCTTCAAGGTTGTAATACATGTCTAAGCACTAGATCGGGCATTATGAAATTGTCTGACTGTGAAGATGTCTAAGTTGATCATATATATAATATTTTGCAGCTATACCATAATTAGTATGAAAGAATTTATGTTATAGAAGTTGGCAGTTTTGACAGCTATGAAACCACATAATTTATTAGAACAGTGTATTACATTTATTAATTTGAAAAAATTATATTAAACAGATGTACAAAAAGGCTTTATGATATTTATTGTTCTTTCAATCAAACATAAGGTACATGAGTCTAATAAAAGTTCATACCATAACTGGATAATAAGTAGTTGATGGGATTTTAGTACATTCTTTGAATGAGTATAAATTGAAGTCAATCGTAAGGCATCCTTTTGACATAAAATATTGTAAAAAAGAATGAATGTGCAACAATGGTATGTTTAGCGATGGGATCATACCATATATCAGAAATCCCCTAGGAACATTACACTTATTGACATCACAAAATATTTATTTATAAGACTTATAAGATGTATAATTTATTACAATTTAAAAAAAACACCTGATGAATAAAGTGTAGCATTGAACTGGCAAGTTAAGTAGTTTCAGAATCTTCAGTCTAAATTGTTTATGTTAAGTTGGAAAACATGTTTTGAAAGATGGTATAGTCCAAGAGAGAACGATGTTTGCTTTCAGCGGAGTTCTAAGTCCAACTCTAGTATTTTATGGTAGATAGAATATCCAATGTATTTATAGGCATGTATTTAGAACAAGAGGATCATTAAATATTTTGTGTGTGATATATAATGCTAAATGGGACTGATCATGAAGTTACTATTTTTTATTAAATACCATTATAACTTAATAATAGCTGATGGGTAATAGTACAGCCTGATAAAAGACTGATGTTCTTCGTGTTTCACTGTTGCAGTCATCACACTTGGGTTATCTGCCTGCAGGTAGTCCTCAGTCGGCCCGAATACCAGAGTATTGGAATTTCTGCGTTGGATGCTGTTGTTTCTTCCATGATGTCAGGTCGTCAGGGGTATCAAACATGCAGCCGATGCCATTACATCAGCTTTTCTTGCCGTGCTGGTGCCCGAAGCAGAAGAAGTTCGCAAGTGCCAGCAAGACCATTTCAAAGCAAACCATCTCCAAATGGATAGCACACTGCATCCATTTCTGCTACAAACATCATGGAAAACCTACCCCACAGGGGATCAGGACCCATTCTACTAGAGCTACCCCAACTTTTACAGCATTTCTCAGAGGAGTCCCTACCAGGGACATCCTGGAAGCTGCAACCTGAAGTTCAGTGCACACCTTCACCAACCATTACCACTTACCTATCTTTTCTAAATCCAGAGCTGGATTTACTACAGCAGTCTTAAAAGGACTGCTAGCCAGCCCTAACACTTTTTCACTGCCTCCACCCTTCCTCAGCTTTGGGAATCAACCCAAGTGTGATGACTGCAACAGTGAAACACGAAGAACATAGTACAGTTGTGTACACTTACCATAAATGTAAATGTTCAAGTGTATTCACTGTTGCAGTCCTGGTTACCCTACCTCCAACCCCCTAACTTCTCTATGCTTTCTACCCTTACTCTTTTTGGCCATATCTTATAGATGTGGTATTTACCTTTTACTGGAGGTGTTCCACACCATGTAATTGCTTCCTATTATGGGGGCTCCTGACATCTGGGGAAAGAAAAACTGATGTAATGGCATCAGCTGCATGTTTTATACCCCTGACGACCTGACGTCATGGAAGTAGCAACAGCATCCGACGGAGAAATCCCAAGACTCTGGTATTCAGGATGAATGAGGGCTACCTGCAGGCAGATAACCCAAGTGTGATGACTGCAACAGTGAATACACTCGAACATCTACATTTATGGTAAGTGTACACAACTGTATTTTTTTTTTTACAACTGATACAAGCAAGTTTACACCAGGTATTTTGTGGATTGTCACAACTTGGTAGGGCATATATATTTGTTTCATTAGTAGCACATACATGTTTTTAGTGGAAATAGGCACTAATAATGATTTATGGTAGAGTCCGATTTCACAAACGTTTAGAATAGAACCACTATGAGGTTTATTGACCTTTGTTGTGCATTTTATTTTGATATTTAGAATGTTAAAATGAATAGAAATGTTTTTGGTGAGTTATTAAAAAGGAACAAACACCATTGAGTGGAATTGTCATAACTAGCATATCTAAGTAAGGGCCGATGTATGGAGGCACTTTTGTTGTTTAAAACAATTTGATAAGTGAGGCCATTTTTCGTGTCTGTTTCTTGACCTTCTTCACTTTCTTGACCTTCTTGAACTGATTGATGAAACTTTGTTTTATAATTAGATGTATGAGCATATTGACTTCAGAAAAGCTAATGAAGCAACAATAGTATAATATTTTAATTGTATTCATTGAGGAAAGTGTTTTATATGTATTTTAAGAGATGGGTGAACATAAGATTAATAGGAAATATGTTTTTTTTATTATTAGGAAAGCATTTTTATGAATAGCAAGTTTTTATCTATGTATATTTGTTGTGGGGGAAGTTGTTTGAACATACGAGTGCACTTAAAATCTGATAAATATTTTATATAGTGAGTGCATTAGAGAGAGATGTTACTTTAAGGCTGAATTTATGAGTGACGTAATTGAGCTACTGCTGATACATAGTAGAATGAGAGTTTTTAAATGTCTTAACAATTAAGTGATATCAGTTGAATGGTCTGATGAAGTAAGTATATTATTTGTGAAAGCGATTACCAAATAAAAAGTAGAGTATTTTAATCTGGTCGTGTGTCAGCTCATTAGCATTTACTTTTGTATTGTTTTTATTGACTTCCATCCTCTTCTAATAGGGTTACCACCTATCCCTCTGTAGGCAGGTAGTTGTGTCTTATGGAAAAAAAAAATGAAAAATGACATGTTCTAAGACTTTTTGACAAAAATAGAAGTGCATAAACAATTATTTTGTATCCTTATTACTTAAATATTTTGTAAAACAACTTAATGATCTCAAATTCTACATGAATGAGCTTTTATTTTGGCTAAAAAGTGAAGTCCAGCCCTTTGTGTTAGTTATGGGTATGGCTTGTGTGGCAAACCCTTATGTTTCCTTAGAAAATATGTCCCACTTTGAGCATTTGAAAAGGTGACAACTGTACTTTATAGCCATACAACATTTTACCAAATCCCTATTTTTATTCCTTTTCTTATTTCCTTCCCAGTCTTTTTCCTACTCAGTTTTTCTCTCTCAATCTCTCTGTCTCCCTCTCTCTGTCATTTTCTTCTCTAATAAACATAATTTCTTTGAGGAAAGACAGTATATTCCTGCTGCTTTTCAGTATTTTTCCCATAGTTAATTTTAAGTGCTTCCAGAGAAGTGTTTTAAACCTATAGTTTTAGATTGCAGCACACTGTCTAGCTGAATTCAGACTTTTCTGTACTAGTTGACAATTGTACCCTTCAAGCATGATACTGTTCCCTCAGTGAATCTCAATAAAGCAAACTCTGCAACTAATTCTCATATTCTTTTGCTGTTTTTCAGAGGCCTCTGAGATAATGCGTGACATTGGAACAGCCATCCAACACTTACATTCTGTGAATATTGCACACAGAGATCTTAAGGTGAGTCTGTATGTCAAAGTGGAAAAGGAAGAATGTTTTTTGTCCTTTCAAGAGGTGACAGTAGTAGAACAATTTGGTTTCCCAAATATGCAATTGTTGATATCGGTATTTTGGGGTTTACCAAATTTCATTAGTGCCTGATGTGAGAGAATCTATGTGAGAGAGCTACTTTCTCCTCTTCTTTTAAGCAACTTGAATTTCCTGAGTGTGGTGTGAAATCAGAAGTGTTGCAAGGTAGTGGTAAGGGAGTTAGGTTGGCATCACATTCTCACATGAGTGATGTGTCTGTGCATTTGGTGAGCATGTTTGTTCGGATGTGTGCATTTTATTGTCTACATGTGCATGTGTGTGTCTGTGTTTTTGTGTATGGACTTTTATCTGTTTGCTTGTTTGACAGAATGCTTGTTTGTCTTTTCGGTATCATTGTGGTTTGTTTGAGGATGATGAATCTGGGATGTATAGCAGCAAATCCCAATCAGCAATCTCAGCATGCAAAGAATCATGGGTACCATGCATTATATTCTTGTTGAGCAGTTTTCTTTATTCTAGATCCGTAGCACTGGTAGAATGAGCATATGCTGATGTTTCAAACTAGGATCATAGGATTGTAGGAAGTTACTAGGTTAATGGCCCTAGGGCCCTTACAATCCTAGCAAAGTTCTACCCTTATTTCTACTATTAAAACCTAATGCCCATGTCCAAGAGGGACATAGGTGGAACCCCTGTGGTGAATTTGTGGTTACCCAGCCAATCATCCAGATTGCATTTGAAGAGGGCCAATGAGGTCCTCTGTTTGACATGAAGTGGGAGTCTGTTCCAAATGTGTGGTAACCTCTGGGAGACAAATCTGTCCCTCCAGCAGGTTCTATTAATGTCACATACCAGGTTAAGGTCTTTAGATAAAGTTACCTGTGTAGCATTTGACTTGCGGATATGCAGCATTTCCAATAAAGCAGGGTTAGATATTGCCTTATATGCAAGTCAGAGATCGCCTCTGAGTAGTCTGTATGAAACAGAACAAAGTGACAGGTGCTTGGAAAGGTACATACCAAAAGGGGTATTGCACTCAATTATTGGTCTGATGAGGGAAGAGTACAGGGAGGTTATAACTTCTTTTTTTGGGGGGGGACAATGCCCTTACTTATGAGATGAGCAATATAGAATGCCCTTCTTATCACTGTAGAGACATACTGATCAAAGGTAAAATTGCTGTCAACCTTGGTGCCCAGGTCTCTCACTACAGAGTGTGCACTTAGGGTGTTCCTGTTGATAGTGTAGTTATCACTTACAAAAAAGGATGATAATGCATTTTTTTGCATTGAGTTTAAGACCATGACTTTGGCACCATTCTTTTGTTTGTGTAAGACCCTCTTGTAGGATGTTGACATCGTTTGCAGATTCTACGACTGTTCCCAATTTGCAGTCACAGCAAACTTTGTCAGCCACAGACATTTAGTTTTTGATTGTACTTCAGAGAAATAGATTTCAAACAGCAGAGGTCCCAGGACTGTTCCCTGTGGAACACCACTGGTTACAGGTCTGCTGTTGGAGGTGTATTCGTCAGTTTTGACTACCTGTGTTCTGTTAGTGAACCAGTTAGCAACTCATCTATCAATATAAGGATTGATACCTAGCTGGGTGAGTTTGTCAATGATGCCTGAGTGAGGGATAGTGTCAAAAGCCTTGGCTATGTCTAGGTAGGCTGTATGCACAGATTTTGCTTCATCAAGGGCCTTGGTGGCTGTCTCGAAGAAGTCCACCAGATTTAGCAGGCATAATCTCCCTTTGACAAATCTAAACTGAGTAGAGTCAAGTGTTTGGAGATTACTTATATCTTTTTTGATAAGTTCCATGATGATTCGTTCCATGACCTTGCAGATAAGGCTAATACGTCTATAGTTCCCTGGGTCAGTGGAAGTACCACCTTTGTGTAAGGGAATAAAGGTGGCCATTTTCCATTCAGCTGGGATGAAGCCGGTGCTTAGACTATGACTGAAAAGAGTACCCAGTGGTGTTGCTAATTTTTGTTGGAGCCCATGTACGATGCAGACTGGGATGTTATCAGGTCCAATAGATGCTGTGTTTTTGGCTTTAGAGAGGGTGTTTATGACCTGCTATTTAGAGATACAAAGTAGGGGACAGGTGGCAGGGATGTCATGGGTGCTTGTGGCAGAGACAGGGGAGTGAAGTTTTCACAAAAACTTTTGACCAACAGGTTAGCTTTGTCCACTGGCTCAGTATATGTGGTATAATTAACTACCAGCTCAGCACAGTTCTGGGCCTTTCCTTTTAGGTTACAGATGTAACTGAAGAATGCGTTGGGGTTGTCCTTAGTTGAAGAAGATCATTTGGATTCATAGTTTGCTTTGAAGGACTTCACAATAAGTCTTATTTGTATGTTTAAGCTGAGAAGGGAGTGTTTCCAGTTTAGGGGGGTTCACTCCCTCTTACTCTTAGACAGCAATATCTTCCTCTTATTGTAAAGCCAGTTAATGGCAGTTGTCTGCTCTTCCTTGAGGAGCTTGTTTTGATCTCAGCCAAGTCAATGCAGTTATACAAGTGCCTGTATAAAGCATTGGTGTAGAGCTCAGTATAGTTGCCAATTCCATCAGTACATGAGGTAGAATTAAGTTATTTGTACCATCCCACAAGGGGTTATAATCTACTTTGGAGAAGCTTATTAGTTTAGTTGCTGCTGGAGGGATCAGGTGTGATAGTTACTTCAAATTGAGACTGATTTGTGGTCAGATCTCACGAGGGAAGATCTCACAGAGAGGATGCCGCAATGGTTCCTCATATTGGTAAGCACCAGATCCAGGATATTGGCACCCCTTGTGGGGATGTCAACCAGCTGGTCCAAGGAAGTAGAGTTGACGAAGTGAAGGAACCTTTGGACAAGTAAGTTTGAGCATGAGTAATTTACCCAGTTAATGGATGGGTAGTTAAGGTCACCCAAAACAATGGTGTTTGGATGTATCTTGATAGACTCAAGTAGATTCAGACAGGCTGAGTGGGAGTCCTGATTCATGCAGGGTGTCCTGTAGCTGGCTAGGACTTGAATAGGTGTCCTGTCAACAGTTAATTGCACTTGAAGTATCTGTTTAACCAATCTGGATGTATATTTATCTTTAATGAATATTGAAACACCTCCTCCTTTAATTTTCAGGCCTTCAGTTTGTGGTCTGAATGCATAAAAGGAGGTGTAACCCATTATGGCTGGGGTATTCTCCACAGCCTAGAACCAGGTCTCTGTGACTGCATAAACATCTGCGTCTTATAAGGTGAGGACTGCTTCCAGTGAGTGCAGTTTCATGTTAAGACTCCTAGCATTTGGCAGCATAACCTTGAGGTTGTTTTAGATGAAGTTTCTACGTCAGGAATTTTGTCCTTCAGACACTGCCTAAAAAAGGCACTATGGGGGAGGCCACAGTCTTAGCCAATAGCCGAAATCCCAGGGGTGACAGATGAAGACCATTTCTGGCAGGCATCGAGGTCTGTTGATTATGTCATCCCAGGCTAAGACATACCGGATCCCCTTAGAATGACACCAGGAACTAAGCCAATTATTGAAGTCAGTCATTTTCTGTTTGTAGTGAGGCATCATTGCAGGTGAAGGTAAAATGCTGTTTTGCCTTAAGGGCTTGACAGGTAAGACATTGATGAGTGAGCTATTATGTGTACTATGTTCTGCAGAGGAAGTATTATGTGTAGCATGCTTATGTTTGTGTTGGGGAGGTCTCTGGTGTTTAGGTATGTTTCTGGTGAGGACCTCCACATATGTAGGTATGTGTAGTATATGTTTGGGTGGAGTAGGAGGTGAGTTGTGCATGCTGACAACCCAATCATTGTCATATGTACTGACTGGTGTGTGGGAGAGCATGGATTCAAGGTTCTTAATATAGTTGCATCTCTCACATGTTGAGTTTGTGCAGACTAGGAGTAGAGGGTTGTCGGTGAACATGAAGCAGTTGCTACACTGCCTCAGGATGCCCATGTTGACCAAGTTGGCTGGAGAAACTGTTGGAAATTGTCGCTCCATAATGTTAGGTAAATTTATATAATCAGGAAAAGAGGTAACACTTAGGAATGGCTAGTGGGTGAGGTGAGAGGTGTGTTGGTACCTCTGAGGCAAGGCTTAGTGTTCCACCTGACAGTAGAGCATTGCCTCGACAAACCTCTGGAGGACCACAAGCAAAGTGCTAAGGGAAAATTTAACAAGCAAAATGTTTGCATCTATACCCACCAATGGTAACCACCACTACATGGCAGTGCAAGATTGTGAACTACACGCAAACAAGTACATATGCCAGGCTTAAATAAAACAAGAAATAACCCTGGTAATTCAATCTAGCCAATAAGGCTGCTGTCTCTGAGTTCTAGTCCTATCACCCTCAATTAGATGGGACCGAGACAGCACTCTTCTCCCACAAGGGTGTAGAAGGGCCTTCACCAACAAGGATGGCTTGAATTTGATAGTCAGAATTTACAAAACTGACCTAGAAACTGCAAACCTGGAAATGGACTATACTACTGCTGAACTAGTACAGTATACAGTAAAATGTGGCAAAAAAACAGTTCAGACAGTTCAAACAGACAGTAGAATGTAAATATAAATTAAAAGTGGAATATAAGAGCAAAAGCAGGTATCTATAGTTAGTTGGAAGCAGCAGATGCCTCAAATCCTTCAGTATTTCACTGATTAGCTGGTCTTAATGCTCAAGTGACACAAAAGAGTCTAGATTCAGCAAATCTGAATCTGGTCTATGCTATAAAATGCAGAAGAGCTAGAAATTCAAAGTGCATAAAATCACATTCACAACAGCAAAAAACAGTTTAAATAAAGCAGATATTCACCAGCAATTCCAGCTTAGAAGGGTGTAGGCCATATTCTCCTGCCACATGAGTGTAGCCCACAAACCCTTCTAATGTAAAACAACTAATTTTGGGGCCCAAGTGCTTAAATCAGACACCAGAATAACAGACACAGTAGACCTTCAACCAGCAATTTCCAGCTTAGAAGGGTGTAGGCTATCCTCTCCTGCCACAAGAGTTTAGACCAGAAATCTTCCTAATGTAAAGTAACTGGTTTGGAACTCAAGTGCTTAAACCAGAATAAAGACACTTAAAATAACAGGCACAGTAAGCCTTCACCAGCAATTCCCAGCTTAAAAAGGTATCAAGATTATATTACCCCAGATGGGACTCAAACTTGCAATACCTGGCTTAGGAGGCAAATGCCTTTTCTATTAGATCACTGGGGCCTGACCAAAGGTTTATCTGCCAAAACCCAGGGTTGAACCAGAGGCATTTAGATCTTCAGTCTAATGCTGTCCCAAGTGAGCTATTTCAGGTATAGGCTGCAAAAGTCTAGACCTCAGCTCTCCTAATTTAAAACAGCTGCTTTGGAGCCCAAGTGCTTAAACCAGAACTAAGACACTTTTAGAATAACAGACATTATTTTGAAGAACAGCAGAGAGAGAGTTTGGTTTGAAGAGTTGGCAGCCATATTTGGAGGTTATGATGAGAAAAACACACACACACACACACACACACACACACACACACACACACACAATAAATAAAAAGGACAAGCCTGATTAGTTTATGCATCATGTTTGTTTCATAAAGTTAGTATTGATTAACAGTTATCTCATCAAAATATATCAGATGTATGGTTTATTTTTGTTACCATTTGGGTTAACAAACAGTTTTTTCTATGTTGTAATTGCTCAACATAATGGAATTATGTAAATAATCTATTGCACATAATGTCTTGTGTTTAAAAATCTATATTTAGTTTTGTGGATACGCATTTACTGTGTAATTTTTGTGGTAAACTATTACCACAAATAATTGAACATATTTCACTGAATTGTGCAAAGACAGAAACAACTAATGGCTTGAGTGAGGGGGTCCACTACACATAACTAAATGTAAGCCATTGCATAGCCATATCACCTTTGGTAACTTATGTTCCTTAGGGAGTTGGGAGAGGGAGAAGGTTCTTGGTCATAATCACAGTTCTGCCAGTTGTTTTTTTCACATAATATTACTTTCGCTGAACTGTGTCTCTTCAGTTTGTATTGCTCCTTTTTACTGCAACACAATACTTCTTAATTAATCACAATAATATTAGCATCTTGAGACTCTGCAATGCCTGACTTGGTCTGGACTGCTAGGTATGGCTTATTTGCTTTGGAATATCGAAGTAGTGGTAACACTAATGGGATACTTTGGCTAGCATGCACAGGAAATTCCTTCTGTATTATACTATCTTGTGTATGTATAATTGTTCTATGTGTTTTTGATTTTATTTTGATGTCCTAGTAAAATTTAATGTACCCCTTGAGGTCTGTAAATTGAGGAAAATTATTGTGTGACAAGTTATGAAATATTCATGACATTGTTTTAGATTTGAAGTACATTATGTTATAGTACAAAGCATCATTTTTGAACTGCACCATGATTGTTTTGTAATTTGTGCTTTCATAGAAAGTGTTAATTTATATGGACACCATTAGTAATTCTGTGAAGAGTATCAAAGGCTAGCTGTATAACTAAAATATAACTCTTTTTGAATCTACTGCTTCAAAATGAAATGAGGACACCAGTATCTTGAGTACTGGTACTGAGTTGTTTTTGAATTAAAAAGTCACATCCTTTGCAGAAATGAGAGTGTTAGATGTTGTTAGTATTTCTCAGGCTGTCTTCTCGTAAGTTGTAGTGATCTGTTAGTATTTCTCAGCCTGTCCTCTTATAAGTTATAGTGATCTGTGATGATGGAGCAACTTAAGAGGAGAGATGATGATGATGTGGAGGAGGCTGAGAAGTATGAAGTGTACCCAGAATTCCAAGGGCTGTCAGAGAAGTGAGTTAGTATTAGGTGTACACACATAGGAGATACAGAAGTATGGATCTGATGTTGTTAATCTTCATTTATTCCTTACTGATGGTTATTGTTTCTGTCCTCGGAACCGAGCCGGCCAATATCAAGCTCGCATCAGCCAAAAACCCTCGAGCCAAGGTCGTATCCAGAATGCTCTGCTCCCTGTTACCTCAGATCTCGTTTGCCGTGTTGCTGTACAGTCGTGTCAAGCCACTCTCTCAGCTAAGTGTCTAAGTTTTTGAAAGTTTATACATTGTTCTTACTTTAACTTTTTCTCAAAAGTTTATTCTAATATTGTCCTACCCTATCGTACTCTTTAGACGAAATGCCTAGATGCACCTTTGTGACTTTGCGGACTCCTTCAAGGTTTCCTTCATGAATGCCCCTTAGAGGCCGCTTTTTTGTTTGGCCCTAAAGCAAAGATACGCTGGCAAGGTGGGAACAAGATGGCAAGACCCTGTCTGCCGTTGGTGTCAGACACTCCACTCCTCAGTGATTTTACTCCAGAAATGAGAGGAGCAAAAAGATGTGGCACACGAAATCACAGGGTTCTTTCTGGGATGCACATGCCGATTTCTCCCCTAGAGACAGAGGGGGAAACTCCAATGAAAGATGCCCCTTTCAGGGCAGACGAGGTCCGCAAAACCGGTATTCCAGAGATTCATTCTCTGGCCAACCCTATCAGTGCTCCTGAAGCATTGCCCGAATGCTGACCTCTGGAAGTGGTCAGGGGTCATTTTTCCTTGTACCCTGCTGGGTGGCAAAATATAACCACTGACTCTTGGGTACAATGGATAATATCCAGAGGCTATCACATCCCCTTTCATCTTTGTACAATCTCATCAAGAGTATTACCCAAAGTTCCACCCAGTCAAAGAGAAGCAGCAGCACATGAAATACAAAAGCTGCTATAAAAAAAGAGTCATCCAGACGGTCCCCCCAGACCAGATAGGATCCAGTTTTTGCTCAAGGTTCACTTTAGTGCCAAAAAAGACAGGGGACTGGAGAAAAATTCTGGATCTCAGTATACTGAATAAATTTGTAAAAACAGAGAAATTCCTGATGGTCATGATTCAGTCTATCCTTCCTCTTCTGGAAGAAGATGATTGGATGTGCTCGGTAGATTTTCAAGATGCGTATTACCACATAAAAATGGACAAACGCTCAAGATACCTCCGCTTCCGAATAGGAGCCAGTCACTACCAATTTTGAGCCGTGCCCTTCGGTCTCTCTACAGCCCCCAAAGTGTTCACAAAATGCATGGCAGTGGTTATCGCTCACTTGCGACTTCAAGGATTCCAGGTGTTTCCATATCTAGACGACTGGCTCCTCACCACCCTCACCAAGCATCTACTGGAAGAAGCCCTGCAGTATACTCTCTTAACAGCTCAAAGCCTGGGAATCACGGTAAACTGGGAAAAATCCAACACAACCCCAACTCAGTCTTTGGAATTTATAGGGGTACTGTTGGACATGAGAAATTGCACAGCATCCCTTCCAGAACACAGACTTCAGAGAATAAGATAACAAGTTCAACCACTGCTCTGTCACCACAAATCTTCTGCTCGATCTATACTCCAGCTATTGGGGTTAATGGCAGCCTCGATTATCATTGTTCCTCTAGCCAGATTCCACATGAGGCTCCTTCAGTGGCTACTTCTCACTCAGTGGTACCCTCTACAACATCCTTTTTCCTTTCAGATAAATGTAACTCAGAAGATGCAAGTAAGATTTACTCTGGTGGATGTCTTGAAATCCCCAACAATGGTCTCACTCTTTCAATCCCCATCAACCGATAGCCACAATGACCACAGACATCTCCCTGATTGGGTGAGAGGGTCTGTGTCAGGGAAACTTGTCCAAGGCACCTGGTCAGAGACAGAGGCCCTTTTGCATATCAGTGTCCTGGAACTGAGAGCAGTGCTTCTAGCATTGCAAGCATTTCACTCCATCTTTCCGTCAGGGACTATTGCGATCCAGTCAGACAACATGTCAGTGGTCTGGTACATCAACAAACAAGGGGGCACCAGATCTTTCCCATTATGCTGAGATGCCTTGAGAATATGGCAATGGGTGATAGCTTACAACCGCTTTCTAATCGCAATGCACATTCCCTGAGAGCTCCAATGTGATAGTGGACAAATTGAGCAGGTGCATTCTACAACCTCACTAGTGGTCCCTCAATCCTCTGATAGTGGCAAAAATCTTCAACCACTGGGGCCAGCTTTGCTGCGACCTATTTGTCTCCCGAACCAACTACAAGTGCAGCAACTACTTTGCCCTAATCCCCTCTCAGGGACAGTCACCAAGGGATGCTCTAGTCCACGCTTGGCCCTCGGGTCTTCTTTATGCTTATCCTGTTCTTCCCCTCATCTCCCAATTTCTGAAGAAAGCACGACAGTTGAAGAGCAAAATGATCCTCATTGCTCCATATTGGCCTCAACAGGTCTGGTTTCCCTTCCTCTGGCCTCACCTGCTAGATCATCCATGGATCCTCAATCCATCCCCAGTGTTGGTCTCCCATCTTCAGGGTCTGATTCACCTCAGTCTAACAACCCTGAAGCTGACATCTTGGTTTTTGCACTTCCAATGATTGCCAGGCATGAAAACCTGTCGTCCCCTGTGCGCAATATTCTTATTGCATCTCATAAATCATCCACCAGACTAATCTATCTTAACAAATGGAAAAGGTTCTCTCTGTGGGTAGCAATAAACAATTAGACCCCTTGTCAGCCCCAGTCTCAATGGTATTGGATTAATTATCATATCTTTTCCACTCTGGGGTGTCTGCCTCTACTAACTGTATACATTTAGCTGCCATCTCACATTTCCATATTGGTTTTCAAGATTCTTCACTTATGTCACACAGAATCTGTAAGACTTTCTTGAAAGGAGTTTTCAACCTAAAACCTCCCTTTAGAGAACCAGTACAGCCTTGGGATTTGGCTTTGGTTCTGCAAGCTCTAACAGCTCCCCCCTTTAAACCTGCATTTTCATTTGATGTAAAATATCTCTCTTGGAATACTTTGTTTTTGATTGCAATCACATTGGCCAGGCAATTGTCAGAATGTCTGGCCTTATGCATCAAACCTCCCTACCTTATTTTCCATAAGGATAGGGTATCACTGAGAATGAATTCTACTTTTTTGCCGAAAGTGGTGTCAGAGTGATCTATCAACCCATCTATTGACCTTCCAGCATTCTTTCCTAACTATTCTAACAAGAGAGAGTACTGCCTGCACTCCTTGGATGTTCATAGGCAAATACAATTTTATCTGGACAGAACAAAATCTACATTTAAATTAGACCAACTGTTTCTGGCTTTTTATGGACCTAGACGGGGTTATCCTGTATCAAAAGTTACATTAGCTTCATGGTTGAGAAATTGCATTACCTTTATCTACAACAAAAACAAGGTTGTCTTGCCTCACAGGGTGAAAGCACATTCTACAAGGTCTATGGCAACTTCAGCAGCTTTCCATGCTAAGGCTTCCCTCAGTGATATTTGCTCAGCTGCAACTTGGGCCAAATCTCATACCTTTATTCTTCATTACAATTTGGACTTGGCCTCCAGAGGTAGAGCTTCCTTTGGCTCCATGGCGCTCAGGAATGTCCTTCCATGATGGCCACTCAGGAATACAGGTAGCTGGGGACTCTGTCCCATCAGTAAGGAATGAATGAAGATTAAGAACATCAGATAAAGAAGTTATGTCTTACCATAACGTTCCATTTCTGGTGTTGATCTTTGTTCATTCATTACTTCCCACCCTCCGTCCCCCATCTGGAGGTTCTTGGTTGATCTCATGTACTCCTTCCTTGTAGGTCTGTTATGACCAGAGGTAGCCTCTACTTTTATCTATCAACTTGCAAGCTCAATCTGAGGTAACAGGGAGCAGAGCATTCTGTGTAGGACCTTGGCTCGAGAGTTTTTGGCTGATGCGAGCTTGATATTGGCCTACTCAGTTCCAAGGACGGAACCGATAACACATCAGTAATGAATGAACAAAGATCAACAACACAGATAGAATGTTATGGTAAGACATAACTTCTTTATATGTACCCAGAGGCAGTAGGAATATTTGTGCACAGCACAGCTGCAGGGTCGTGGCAAGCAGCTTAATCTATACCGAGCAGGAACGCAATGCTTCATTATGCAGGAGGTAGTTACAGTGTTCTGGGCCACAGCTAGCCGTGCAATTCACTTTTAAACCAACAAAACTGTCATTTGAATGTATATGGACACTTATTTATATACATACTAAAGGAATAATTTTGCAATCTGTTATTGAAGACTATTCAATTAATGACTATTTAGACATCTTAAAAAATAATAGTAGTACACTTACACTGACTGGAAAGATTTTTTGTTTGAAGAATTAACCTGTAAGAAATAAAGGTTATTGTAAGTCTGTTTAAGGAGAGAACAATTAAATTAGTCTGTTTTAAAAGAAGAATTTCAAAAGCTGGCTGACTCATGACAAATACTGAAAAAGATAAAGAACAGAAGTGGAATTTGGACTTGTAGGTATCAACTAATTATTTAGTTAATATGAAGGAATGGAAAAATGCTTCATTTCAGAAACATTGTACCTGATGAGGAGTAGAGAAGGGTAGTAAGGTACAGAGGACAGCTTAGAATGTGTTATATTGCATTGCATTTGCAGAAAGAAAGGCATTTAGAGTGCAGTAATTTGAATATACTCTGTATCTTATGTAAATGAAAAGGTTTTGTTTTCTACAATGTACAGTATATGTTCAGAAGAACACTCATATCCAGACAGTACTGTTAAAACAAATTACAAAAGGGAAAATAGTGAAACGGGTTAACAGCTTCAAGTATCTGGGAGGGTGGTTTAGGAGAAGGGAAGTCTGAGTGAGATCAAAGCCAGAGTCAGAGGGGCTGCAGCCAGCTGTCACAGACAGTCAGGGGTGGTCTGTGACAGAAGAATGCAGGAGAAGCTGAAAAGTAAGGTGTACAAAACAGTGGAACAGTGGTGAAAGTAGTGTTTCTGTATGGCACAGAAACTTGGGCAGTGAAGGCAGAGCAGCTGAAGGAGCTTGAGGCAATGGAGATGGAAGTGCCACAGATAGGTGGTAGGAGGCACACTGTGGAACAGATGAAGAAATGAGGACATCAGAGCAGGAGCCAAAGTAGCCTCATTTGCAGATAAGGTGAAAGAAAACAGGTTATGGTAGATCAGTCACGTGTACAGGAAAGCTAAGATTTGGGAGAGACAGGATGAAGGCAAGAGAAAAAATAGAAAGTGAACACATCTTGTCAAGAGGATGGATTGCATGACAGAAGGCTTACTACAGTCAGGCATGATGGTTGTTAAAATAGGTAGGAAAGCGGCAGTGAATCGAAACAGGTGATAGTTGACATGTAATCTAACCCATGTAAAAAAGTAGGAAAAGAGGGGGCTGGTGAAGATGATGATGATGATGACGTTGAGGGTGCAAGGATGAAAATTAAAACATGAGTACTGAAACTAATGCTGATGGTGTTAAGTAACAGACAGAATAATTGGAAGGGGATGGGGAGACCAGACTATTTTAGTAGAAAATGTTCATGAATTTATGAAGGGAGGTGAAGAAGTAATAATTATTAAAATAAAATAAGATGTGATCTAAACAGAGGATAAATTATACAGAATATGGAGTAGCTGAAACAGAATGTAAAGACAGGGTGGGTTATTGTTTATGGGGTAAAGGTACAGAGCAAAGAAAGAAGAAACAGAAAGAGGGATTAGGATGGAACTGTTAACCTTAAATATTAATAATGTTAAAACAAAGAACTAAAGGAAATGTATTAGCAGATTGGTTTGGAAAGGTAGAAGAGAAATTTAACTGCTTAAATGATATCTGATTTATAAAGATGTTTGAGTGTGAATTATTAAGAGAAAGAAATAAACAATGTTTTAGTTTGATGAAAAACAGTATTTTGGAATGATGATTCTACACATCTGCATGGTATGCCTTGAAGTTAAGAATTGCTTAATTATAGATACAGAAGGTATGATTTCTATATATGGTGAGTAGAAATAAGACATCACTATCTATGGGAGAGTTTAACTATCATGTGAGATGAAGAAAGAAGGTAATATATGTAAAGTTTTAAAAGAGTTGAAGGAGGTTGCAATTAAAAATATGTGGCAGGCATAAAAAAGCCTATTATAGGAGGAATTGTGCAACAGAGATTGGTTTCTTACTGGGAACTGTGGGGGGGCAAAATAATTTAGTAAGAATTAGGAGAAAGAGACATGATTCACGTAATGTAAGGCAGTAGCAGTATAAGAAGGGGAGTAAGCATTAAAATTAAAAAATATATCAGTGTTTTTTCACAACAGCAAAATGAATATTTTAAAAGGTTATGGGATGATCCCAAGGGCATGAGAATTTTTATAGAAACTGGATGTCATAATGTATTGCTTTAAAAGATAAGACAGAGCAAATGTGTTTTTTTATGATGTGAACGAAGAAAAACAGTAAATAGTGTATATGATATTTCCCAAATAAGGATGGGAAGAATAAGTGAAATAAATTATGGAGAGATACTTACAGCAAAAGTTTGCAGTAAGCAAAGGAGAAATTCATGAGAAAGATAAAGGGAAATGTGATGGGTTAAGGAAATTAGTGTTAGCTGAAATAAAAAAAATGATTCAAAAAGTTCAGTGGTGAGTTTGCTTGGACTGAATGCTTTGGGATATGAAGTTTGTAGTAACTCAGAAGAAATTCAGTTTAAGATAATATTGGAAATATATATAACTAGTGACTAAATGAAAGATGAACCTACTGGGGAACACTCTGAAAATAATGAAGGAAGTAATAAGGGAATAAAAGAGGCTATTTACTAAATTTTAATTTAGCCAAGTCTTTCAGTTGTTTGAGGTATGCAGGAATGCAGTAGGTATTACAAGAGACTAATATGGAGGAAGTTTACATTGGATATACATGGGAAATGTATACATTTCCATCTGTTTGCCTCTTCGATAATGAGTGAATGTCAAAATGTTGTCAGGTAAAAGGAAGAACAAGCAAACATGCCCTTTATGCCCCTTGTTTGCTTGTTGCACCAGTACAATTATAAATCAAGTAACAAAGCAGGCAGTGGACGTAAATGACATCTATATGAGAGAGTAGATCTACCAGCTCTTCTAACTTATGTTGATGATATGATTATAATGGGGAATAAAAGATGAAATGGAAAAACTGTAGTAGTGCAGGGTTGAAACTTAATATAGCAAAATAAGGTACTCGGAAGAAAAGAAGAGCAGCTAGCAGGGATAGTGGTTAGGAGACATAGTGGAGAGGCAGGGACTGTCAAAAATTAAAATGTGATGGAATGCAAACGAGTACCGAATACAATGGAGAACGTTGTACAAATGTGGTGGGCATACAGAGTGAAAGTAAGACACAAGCTAATGATGATTAGAATGTGCCAACAAAGAACAATAACTTATTGAGTGGCACGATTACATTTTATCAGACACCTTTGATATAGTTAATATAGAGATGTAAAGAAAAAGTAGGCTTAAGAAAGACATAATCAGTGTTTTTTAACATTTCTTTGTGATTATTTTTGAAAGATGATAGAAAATGACCATAATATATGTAGAAAAGTTATTGTGGATTAAATGCAAAGAAGTTTTAGATGAGTGGAAAGGAGAAAATAGATTAAATAGCTGGAAATGTATGGGTTAATTGGAGAAACTGCTGAAGTAACAAAAAGAATAGAGAAGTGAAAAACAGATATGAAGAAATAAACCTGAAAAAATGTAGCAGTATTTTCAGAATAAGGATGGCTGATTTTTAGAGAAGTAAAATATGCTATAAAATAAGATTAAAGAGAATTAATGCCTAAAGTAATTTAAAATGTTTTCTTGTGGAGTTAATGAGCAGAAAACTCCCAGTAAAACCTAATTTAACATGCAGAGTTGTTGAAGAAAGAATGTATAATTTTAGTAGATAATAAAAAAAAAAGGAAGAAACAGTGTAACGTGCATGAAATGTGGATACAGCAAGGAATGTTTTGCAGAATTGGGAAAAACATGGCACTACTATTAGGCAGGGTTAAAGTGGAAATAATTTGCATTGGTTTGCATGCAAGGATAGTGGTTATACTAAAAGGATAGATGTGCTAGTTTGTATGGTCTGGTATCTGGACAGAAAGATGCGGAATATTGTTTTATAACAAAGTCTGGGACTGTAAAAAGATTGTGAAGAATTTACAAAAGAATATTACATGGTGTAAAGTATATTGGTCAAAAGTGAAAGAAGAAATAAACAATGTTAAACTTTGAAGAATATTACAAAAGTGGAGTTATATTATCGAAAGTTTGCTATATTGTTCTTTTGTATAATATACAGCTAAGTTATGTGAATAAAAACACTCCTACTGTTTTCATTAAGAATATTGGGATCTCTTACTGAGCACACAGAGTCAGGCAAGTGGGACTTCAGTTTTAGCAGCTTATCCAAATAGTGGCTCCATAGAAGCAACCCTAATACCACTGTGCTGACAATGGAGGCAGTGACACAGTTGTATACTTTGTTTTCCTTTCAGCTTTATGTGCCTTGAGTTTCACAGGTGTGTATTGATGTCTAGAATATTGACATTAGCCCAGGTCCTGTTCATCACATGCAAAGACCAGATGTGCTTTAAGCATGTCTCTTCATTCATGAATTAAACAGTAAGGCTGTAGTGTGGAAAATTATGAAAATAGACTGAAATATCATGTATTAGCTGTAAGCACAAGGTTTAAACCACAGTTTCTCAAGACTATCACAGTCTAGCCAATATTCTGCAATATACTTACTACAAAACATATTAAAAGAAATTGCAAAGAGGAGTGAAGTCTGTTCAGTGTGGTGTCCTAAACAGGTTAAAGAAAGTGTTTAAAGAGAGTACTTAATTTCATCTGTAGCTCTGATGGGGTACTTTTTACCAAAACAATTACAATAAAACTTATATAAGATAAAGTAAACCAAAACCATAACATAATCAAACATAAGAATGACTTAAAATTAACATTATGAAGAAAGCTTTATCAAGATACTTTCCTAACGGATGTGCACAGGCTTAAATAGTACCATAAAATGACAATTAAACTTGTTTAATTGTCATTTTATGGTACATTTTATGGTACTATTTAATTGTTTAATTGTCATTTTATGGTGTCATTTTATGGTACTATTTAAGCCTGTGCACATCCGTTAGGAAAGTATCTTGATAAAGCCTGATATTTATCAGGCGAAAGCGCTTGTTTTATTGTGGTTCTAAAGGAGGTTTTGTATCGAATTAAAGAATTTTGTGGATTATTTGGCTGGTTCATCTGTCGTGGTTTACAGTATTTTTGGATTTCTTCAACTCTTTTTGTTATTATGAAGAAAGCTACAAAATCCCAATGTCAGTGGGAGTAAGGAAAGCAGAAAATGGAAAAAAATTAAAAGGTCATCCGTTATTGTCAAATGCAAGCCCACATAAGTAAGCTTTGTGTGACTTGTCGAAGGAAGCCAATGAGGGGGCACACTTAAAGCCACTGAGGCAGTAAGTTGTACAGGTGTGGAGCCTGGAAGGCAAATAATTGAATACCAAATATTTCGTAATGCAACTGTGAAAACAACAGCAGCCTCTTGAGAAACGGCTCAAAAAACCCAAAAGGTGGAATATGGCACCAGAGGCTCCTTCAGATTAGAATGACTCAAGTCATGTATGGGCCAGCAGACTAAAACTAACACTTTAAATGGAATTATATAATGTACTGGAAGCCAGTGCAAGCTGTGTGGTATAGGCATGAAATGATTGTATCTCAAAGTACCAGTAAATTCTTGGCAGTGTAGGTCTACACCATCTGCAAATGGGCAAGCCCAGTGTCTCTAAGTCTCAGGTAAAGGAAACTGCAATAATCTGTATGAGACCAGCTGATCAGGACATAGATAACTACTGAGAGATCATTTTGGGGCAGTAGGTGCCTGATTGGAGATGCCTTACAAACTGGAAAAGAAAGAAGACTTAATGGCAAAAGATACTAAGTCCGTAAGTGTAAGCAGATAATCCAAAATCGCTCCTAAGGTGTGCACCTTAACCACAATTTCAAGCTTTCTTTTTCCCATAAATGTTGTAGCTAAGTTGTAAGGGAGAAGAAGACACTATTATATCTGGGTATTATGAAATGCAATGGCCTCACTATTTGAGGTGCTGAGCTTTATTCTGTTATGGGTGAGCTTTGAATAAATGGCCTCCACATTATTAGCAAGGGAATACACTCTTGCCATATCTTCTTGTAGAAAGGAAAAGTAAAGCTAGGTGTTATCAGCATAATAATGACATGCTAACCCCCTCTGCATTATGCAATCCCTCAAAGGTAGCATGTGTACAACAAACAGAAGGGGACTTAAGCTATATGTCTGCACAATCATTAGGGTAAGGGAGGAAATGTAAATCCCTGTGTGATGCCTGTGCCCTGGCCCAGCAATCAAGGAGCCTCAATCCTCACCACTAACACCAGTGAGAGGCATCTCATATAGGAGGAAAGGATACCAGATACACACAGTAAAGTGCAATTTCCCTTAACAGCTCACAGAGATCACAGTCAGTCCGGGGCTGGTCACACCCTTGCTCTCCAGGTCTCCAATAAGACTCCCCACTGGCATAGCTATAGGGTTCAGATCTCAGCCTAGTGGGCAAGCTAAAACCTCCAGCATCCTCCCTGTCCATCCAGTGCTTTGTGTCCCTGCCCAAGTAGCTGACACACACACACACACACACACACACACACACACACACACACACACACACACACACACACACACACACACACTTTGAGAAGAGGTTATACAACCACACAGACATTCCTGGGGAAGGCTGGCACAGGTTCACCAGCTGTGCCCCTTTTTCCCAGATAATATGGTCGTATTAGCTGCCACCACCCACTAATATTTATCAGCTACTCAAAGGCCCTTAAAAGTGTGTCCAATTATTAATGTGCAATATTATTATCCAATTAGTAGTATAGCCCAGGGTGAAAGCTATTAGAGTGGCTTTGTGCAGTTTTACTAAAGACATGCAAGTACTCTAAAGAGCTTAAATTATCTCTACAATAACAGCCACAGTTGAAAGGGTTTAAAATATTTAATAACAAATAGTCAAAACACAAGACAATACTTTTTACTACACAGTGCTAGTCAAAAGTTCAGAGATCACAGAGAAATACTTAAAATAATTCAGTAGCACAGTCCTGACATCACACTAAAACACTTAGTCTAATCTTTCTAGTTTCTAGCTATTTCTAAGAGAAAACACAAGTGTAAGATAAACTTACATATAGAGCAAAGGTAGTGCTGAGTTGGATGGTCAAGACAAAAATGCTTAATGCTGTCTGATTCTCTGTGTTTTTAAAATCACGTTCCTGATTCACATTACATCATTCTCCACACTTCCCTGGGTTCCCAAGCTAATAGAAACTACATTTACATTCTTCACCTCTGGGCAGAAACCAGAGGAATAAAGGACATTTATGCATGCAAATTCTGGCCATTAACTCTGGCCTTAAGACAATAGTAATAATTCCTTCATCTAGACCGTTTGGACCCATGTTTACATCAAAGGGTCACAACATGCTTTACTTGGTCAGCAGAGTGCACTGTTGTTACATTATTTTCCAGTTCCACATGTAACACTATTTTTACCATTTAAGACAACATGCCTGTGGCTTACATTAATATTTACAAATGACAGAATTATCTATAAAATTCTATCTGGCTAGGCAGGCAGCCTTCACATCCCCCCCAACCCCCCAGAGAACTCAAGCTAGTTTTTCAAGTGTTCCTTGAGAAACACTGCTTGAGAGGGTTAGGTCTATCTGAGTATACCTTACCCCATTCCCTGTCTTGAGAGCCCATCTGCATTGGCATTGCTAATCCCACTGCAGTACTACACTGACATATCATATGCTTGCAACCCTAGGCTCCAGCTTAGCAACTTGGTCTTTTGCTGGATGGCTCTGTTTAACCATATTAGGGGGTTGTGATCTGTCATAACAGTGAATTTACTTCCATACAGATAAGGCTGAAGTTTCTGCAGTGTGCACATTATGGCTAGACATTCTTTTTTCTACAGCTGCATAGCATTCCTCACTGGGTTGGAGCCTACGACTGAGATAAACCACTGGGTGCTCTTTCCCCTCTGAAGAAATCTGGCTAAGTACAGTCCTCACCCCATGGTTTGAAGCATCCACCTGCACAACAAATTCTTTGCTGTAATCTGGACTGGCTAACACAGAGGGCCCTCCCAAAGCTTCTTTAAGCTTCTGGAATGCCTGCTAACATGCTGGGGTTCACACTACCTTATCTGGCCTGTTCTTTCTTGTCAGGTCTGTGAGGGGAGCCGCTATGGTACTATAACTGGGGACAAACTTTCTGTAGTACCCTGCTGTCCCTAAAAATGCCCTCACCTGCTTTATGGTAACAGGTGCAGGCCATGCCTGAATGGCTTCCACTTTGACAGGTTCTGGACTTATCTTAACACTCCCCACTCTATGTCCTAGGTAAGAGACCTCTGCCATACCCACCTGACATTTGCTCGGCTTAATGGTCCACCCTGCCCTCTGCAGTCTGCCCAGCACCTTCCTGACGTGCTGAAGGTGCTCTGGCCAGGAATGGCTGTAGATGGCAGTGTCATCTAGGTAAGTAAGGGTAAACCCTCCTGCTCCTGCTAGGATATGATCTACCAGCCTCTGGAAAGTCGCTGGGGCATTCTTCATCCCAAAGTGCATTTTGTGAACTCATACAAGCCAAAAGGAGTCACAAAGGCTGGCTTCTCTCTAGCACTGGGTGTCAAGGGCACCTGCCAGTAACCCTTGGTAAGATCAATGGTTGTAAATACTTAGCTCCACCCAGCTGCTCTAGGGCCTCATCTGTCCTAGGCATGGGGTAAGCATCCAACTCTGTGTGACTATTTAATTTCCTGTAGTCCACACAGAACCTGTTGCTGCCATCCATCTTTGGTACCAGCACCACTGGGGAGACCAAGGGACTGTTTGACTCTTGAATCATCCCTAGTTCCAACATCTCCTGTACCTCCTCCCTCAAAGTCTATTTGACTCTCTCAGGCACTCTATAAGGTGCCTGCCTAATAGGCCTTTAGGGTCCTGTGTCCACCTACTGCTGCCCTAGGTGGGTGCACCCTGGTTTCCCAGTGAACATGTCCCAAATTCCTGCAACACTGCTCAGCTTTCTCGAACCTGGGTAGGAGATAGCTGCTGGGACATTGCTACCCCTTCCACTGAGGTGTCAGCCCGAGCCTCCCTGAGAAGATCATTTTCCAGATCTCCCTCAGACTCCTCCTGAAATTCACTGCAAATGCTCAGCACAAGGGCCTCCCTATCATGATAAGGTTTCATCATGTTAACGAGGTACAATTTGTGCCCCTGCTGTCTGCCTAGCAGTTCCACCATGTAGTCAACAAGACTTACCTTTCTTACCACCTTCTAGGGTCCCTCCCAAGCTGCTTGCAGCTTGTTGTGTCTGACAGGAATGAAAACCATTTCCTGCTGCCCCACAGCATACTCTCTAGCTCAAGCATTCCTGTCATACCACACCTTTTTCTGTTGTTGGGCTTCTGCCAGGTTCTCCTGGGCCAAGCCCATGGGTTCCCTGAGCCTTGTCTTGAAGTTTAGGACATAGGCCACAACAGATTCCTTGTGAGACTCACACTCACCTTCCCACTCATCTTGAATTAAATCTAGAGGTCCCCTCACCCCATGCCCATACAGAAACTCAAAGGGAGAAAAACCTGTGGATTCCTGGGGAACCCCTCTGTAAGCAAACAACAGATGGGGCAAATATTTGTCCCACTCCCTCTTAAACTGATCTGCAAATGCCCGTAGCATGGACTTGATTGTAGCGTTTAACCTCTCAACAAGACCATTAGTCTGGGGATGATAGGGGGTGGTCTTCATGTGCTTCACCCCACAGGACTTCCACAGGCAAGCCAGTAGGTCTCACATGAAATTGGCACCTCTGTCAGTCTGTATTTCTTTTGGGAAACCTACCCTACTGAAAATCTCTAAGAAAGCATCTGCCATCTTCTCTACCTCAATGGAGGACAAAGCCACTGGCTCAGGGTATCATGTAGCATAATCCACTACTACTAGGATATACTTTTTCCTTGTGGAACTTGGGGTACACAGAGGACACACAATATCCATAGCTACCCTCTGAAATGGCTCCTCAGTCACAGGCAAAGGCATTAAAGGAGCTCTCACCTTGTCTCCTACCTTACTTACCTTTTGCACTGCTCACAGGTCCTGCAGTACACTGTTACATCTCTGGAAATCCCAGGCCAACAGAAGTTCTGCATAATACGCCTCTTTGTACATTTTATGCCCATATGTCCTGCAAAGGGAATATCATGGGCTATGGCTAGAAGTGCCAGACGGTAGGCTCTAGGCACTACCAACTGCCGTACCCTCTCACCATCTAGCCCTCCCTCAGGGGTCCACTCTCTGTATAGTAACCCTTTGTCCCAGTATACAGATCCCCTTTCCTTGAGAATCAGGTGCCTCCCTAACTACCTGCCTCTGGCCTTGCAATGTAGGGTCTGAGAGCTGAGCCTGTCTCAACTCTATCCCTGTAACCCTTCCCAGCTCCCCTTTCACAGGAAATCTGGCATCCTCTGATAGTGGTGCCTCACTGTCAGCCTGGGTACTACTACTCACCTCTACCTTTGCAGTCACTCTGTCCAATGGACCATCAGTATCCCTAAGCAGCGGTGGCTCACCTTCAGTCTCACTGCTACAGGATAGCTCCCTTTCTGAAGTAACCACCTCACCAGTTCCTGCTGCATGTATGTAGTCTGTCTGGGTCTCCCCCAGGCTACCAGACCCACATGCTTGTCTCCTAGCCTGACTGTGTATAACTGCATAAGCAAATGTTACTGCCTCATCCAAATCCTTCCCTGTCAGGACATCTGCAGGATGGTAGTTTGGTACCCCTGCTGTCTCAAGACAACCTACTATTGGCATTTTGTCTTTCTCACTTACTGGCTCCCTCACCTTTTGTTCCCCACCTTGCTTCTGTGGACACCTGTATGCCACATGGCCCCACTGGTTGCATTCAAAACAACCCTAGCTCCTGGACATGTACCTGGACTAGTGGCTTTCCCTGCTACTGGCAGATTCTGTTGGGGCAGTCTAGGCTGCCCACCATGGGTTCGTTTAGACCCATGAGCAGTACTGGGGGTCCCATTCCTGTGCAGGGCTGCCCTGCTTGCCAGGTATAGGTCTCCCTTCTTCCCCAACACATCTGAAGTAGCACACTGTCTATCAGCTAACCAGATCCTCATGTACTCAGGCAAAGTGTTAAGGGTTTGATCTGAAGTAGTTAACATCATTTTATCTGCAACCTGTGGGTATTTGGATCCATATCGGATCTGAGCCAGCAACTTTTTTTCTAGCATCTGCTGCAAGCCCCGAGCTCCTCCGCCTACCCATAATGCATACCATCTCCTACCATCCCGCAGATCTCGTTTGCCGCACCAGTAGTGAGCATCGTGGTCTCCTTCGCTCCAAGCTCAGAGATAGTATGTTTATAAATACTTCTCCTATAGTGTGTCTGAGTTAGTTGTTTCCCTTCCTTCCCTACTAGTTTATCGCTTGTTCATCAGTTAGTTTAAAAAAAAAAAACAATTTTTTTGTTGTAAAACTGTAGAGTAGTTGTTAGGCCTGCCCTTCCCCTACATGTGTTTTGTGTGTGGTGATTTTGTAGGTAGTGGTGTTTGGTGCAGGACCATGGCTGATCAGCCAAAATCAGTATTTAAGACATGTACAGAGTGTGGCCATAAGCTCTCCCTGGCTGATGGTCACAATCTGTGTGTTATTTGTTTGGGAGTGTCACATTTGTCGACACAATGTGCAGTCTGCACTGGGTTCAACCCTAGAGCCCTCGGGGATCGGAAGGCCAAATTGGTAGCTAAAGGCCTTCTCCCTGCATCTATGCTGGAGTCTGCCACAGCCTCGGTACCTAGTACTCAACCTCCCACCCAGACAGGGACTCAAACTCCCTTCTGGTGCTGGGTCAAGCAAGGAAAAAGCTACAGTCAGTGTAGCGGACAAAGGCAAGGACAGAGAAAGGCACAAGGAGGAGAGGGACAAGAAAAGGGATAGACCTCGCAAGAGATCCCCGGACAGGGAGCTCTTCCTTAGTCCCCCTTCTAAGTCCATGAGGCCAGTTTCTCCATGGCTTCGGTCTCCTCGTTTTTCACCAGAGCTGCTGGAACCTTCGGATCCGAGGCCTTCCTCGCCCTCACTGCACAGGCCAGCCAGATCCAAGTCGGTGGCTTCTTCGTGATCGACTCAGAGCTTATCAGACTTAGACATGGACAGGATGATGCAGAGGTTCATTCAGACCCAAATACAGATGGGAGTCTTGCCAGGCCCATCTCCCTCCGGAGGGGGGACCTCCATGCCTTTTTTCCACCCCATCTCTCCTTCCCCGATCCGTACTTCGGCGCTCTTGGATCTGAGATTTTTTGGAGCTGGTGGCTCGGCGCCAACGGTTCCCCCAACCTTGACTCCAGCTGTTACCTCGAGCTCCTCAGATCCGACTAGTTCAGAGCCGAGTGACTCTCAGAGCCGCGGCCAGGGAGTCGGACCCGAGGGAATGGATTTTTCGGCTCCGCCTCTTTCGGATCCAACCCGTTTCCTCGGATCTCAGGTTACCGTTGCTTTGGCTCTGGTCCCTGCTTCAGATCCGGGGAGGGCTTCTTCCTTGCTGGGTGCCAAGGAGGTGCGCTCTCCTTTGGCCTTCGAAGTGTTGGAGAGGGCTCTCTCCCAGGGATTGAGACCCCAGCCCATCCCCTTGGATTCCACCCAGACACCTCTGGATTTGGCGACGACTCCCTTCATCCTGTCTCAAGGACAGCCCATGCCAGAGGATCCCCAGGTTATTTCCCCTGAGGAACCCCCTACAGGTCATGAGAGTTCCACTGAAGAGGGTCACCGTAAGCGCAAGTGCAAAAGGAGGCACTTGGACTCCCCAGAGTCCCTCACTACGGACACTGACTTAGATGAAGGAGAAGGTTCCCCCAGGTCACCTCCCGAAGATGTCTCCTTTAGAGAAATCATGGAGATCCTCTGCCAGAGGGGAGGTTGGTCAACCCCAAAATCTTCTGGGGATGAGTCACTGTTCCTTGAGGCCTTTGGCGTAGGCCCATCTACTTCCTGGGTGTCTCCGTCAGTGGACCTCTTGGTGGACCTTATCACCATGTGGGCATGGAAGGAGCCCGACACCATAGAGCCCATCCCCAAATGCCCCGACAAGATTTTATCTCCCCCTACTGACAGACAACCTTGGTCAAAAGGTACACTATTTGGCACATGTGATCCGGCTTCAGTGAGACCTTGCATCGGAATTCGCTGAGTCGCCCCCAGAGTCCTTATCACCGCAGGACAAACAGTTGTTCTCTGTGAAAATGTCTACTCTGAAGTCATTCTCAAACACATCTTGTGCGACTATTTTCCCATGCCACGGAAGGAGCAGTTAGGCGGCTGGGACAGGCATAGCCATGAGGCGTCATGCCTGGCTCAGGTTATGTCAGTTCGCGGACCCTTTCAAGGCGTCGCTTATTAATGCTCCCTACGATGGTTCTTCCCTTTTTGGGATGACAGTAAGTGACACACTCATCCAAAGCGTAAAAGACGGGAAGACTTTGTCTGCCATAGGGATCCGCTTCTCTAGCCCTCAGCAGTCCTTCTCTAGGAATCAAAGAGGGCAAAAGAAGACGTGGTTCCGAAAATCTCAGTTTTCCTGGGATTTTCAGGACAACTCTTCCCCAGAAGCAGAGGGGGACAGGATCGACGCTGACCCAGAGGTAGAGGGGGTCCCAGGAATTTTGGGTCTAGGGAATGTTTTTCTGATAGACCCAGTCAGCAGCCCTGAGTGGTTGCCCGGCTGTCCTACTCTGGAGGCAGTTGGGGGGAGATTGTCCTTACACCCAGTGGCATGGGAGTCCATTACAACAGATCTCTGGGTGTTGCATATTATTTCTAGAGGTTACACTATCCCATTTATTGCCCCCCCAAATGTTCCAAAACACCTCCCGGATGTTCCACTCGCTCACAGGGACACCGCAGCTCTAGAGGTTTCAAAGCTGCTTCTCAAACGAGCCATCAAACAGGTCCCCTCCAACCAGTCCAGGTCAGACGTCTACTCAAGGTTCTTTTTAGTGCCAAAAAAGACGGGGGACCTCAGGCCCATGATAGACCTGTCAACTTTGAACCTGTCTGTAGCCAAACAGAAATTCCAGATGGTCACCCTACAGTCCATTCTACCTTATCTCGGAGAGTGCGAATGGATGTGCTCGTTAGACCTCCAGGATGCTTACTACCACATCAAGATCCTCAGAAGCTCCAGGAGGTTTCTGCTCTTCCGGCTGGAAGCCAGTCACTTTCAGTTCAGAGCCCTACCCTTCGGTCTCACCACAGCCCTAGGGTGTTCACCAAGGTAATAGCAGTTGTAGCGGCTCACCTGAGGCTTCAGGGTATTCAGGTATTTCGTTACCTGGACAACTGGCTCTTCGCTGCGACCAACAAGCGTCTGCTTTGTCTGGCACGAGACTACTTTATTTGGTTGGCAGATCTATTGGGGATTACAGTCAATGTTCAAAAATCCCACTTGCAACCAGTACAAGTTTTAGACTTCATTGGGGCATGGTTAGACACCTTGCAGATGAAAGTATTCTTAACTCCAGACAGGATCTTACACCTCAGATGCCACATAGCTCAAATAGCGAACTTCAAGTCTCCAAAGGCAAGCGAGGTTATACGGGCACTAGGCTCCATGGCTGCTTCCATATCGATTCTCTCTTGTGCGCGCCTTCATATGCAGGTTCTTCAATGGACTGTGGCTGTTCAATGGTCTTGGCTAGACCAGCCCATGGAATTTCCGATCAGGATCAGTCATGTCTGTAGGACGTCCCTTCTTTGGTGGTTAAATTCACTGGAGATTATAGAGGGACGCCCCGTCACGTAATCTCCAGTCCAAGCCACAGTGACCACGGACACCTCCAGACTCGGGTGGGGGGACACTGTTCAGGAAGGACAGTCCAAGGCACTTGGTCCCAGTCAGAGACTAAGTTGCATATAAATGTTCTAGAGATGAGGGCAGTGCTTTTAGCGTTGGAAGCCTTTCACACTGTCCACCCTCTCAGATTGATTGCAATTCAGTCAGACAACATGTTGGTTGTCTGGTATATCAACAAGTAGGGGTGAACCAGATTCTATCCCCTATGTCGCGAGGCCATGAGAGTGTGGGAGTGAGCGATCTCCACCGGTCGGTTTCTGATAGCAACGCACATCCCACGGTGCTCCAACATTTTAGCGGACAGATTGAGTCAGGCTATTCTGATGCTGTACGAGTGGTCTCTGAAACAGTCAGTAGCGGAGGAGATATTCCTTGCATGGGGTCAGCCTTGCTGCGATCTCTTCACATTTCCTTCCAACGCGAAGTGCAGCAAATTCTTCACTCTGATTCCCTCACCACAGGAAGCCCCCAGGGATGCTCTAGTCTATGCTTGGCCCCCCCGGGCTTCTGTATGCTTACCCACCATTGCCACTCATTCCGAAGTTTCTTCAGAAAGCTTGCCGACTGCAGTACAAAATTATCCTCATTGTCCCGTTCTGGCCTCATCAGGTTTGGTTCTCATTCCTTTGGTCTCATCTCTTAGCTCCTCCGTTTGTTCTGGATCCCTGCCCATATCTAATCTCCCATCTTTCAGGTGTCCACCTACCCGACCTGGGCAGCCTCAAGCTGACAGCTTGGTTGCTCCAGTTCCATTGTTCGCCAGGACTTCCGGTCTTTCATCCCCGGTAAAATCCATACTGGTGGCTTCTCTTAGACTCCACTAGGAAACTTTATTGCAGTAAATGGAAGCATTTTTCCATTTGGGCATCACAGAGAAACCTAGATCCCTTTGCAGCCCCTGTTCCAGCGGTGTTGGATTTCTTGTCTGGCATTTTTCAGCAAGGAGCTAGCTCCTCCACAGTGAAAGTACAATTGGCAGCCATTTCTAATTTTCATGTTGGTGAAGACAACATTGCCTTAGCCTCTTCTAAGCTGTGTAAGGCTTTTCTTAAAGGCACTTTTCTGTTGCACCCTCCTGTCAAGGATTCAGTGCCCCCTTGGGACCTTACTTTTGTCCTACAGGCATTGGTGGCTCCTCCATTTGAACTTGCAGCTTCGGTGGATTTCAAATTATCCTGGAAGACAGCTTTCCTAGTCGCCATTACATCTGCTAGGAGGGTTTCTGCGCTTCAAGCTCTGTCTGCCGTGCCTCCTTATTTGGTCTTCCATAAGGATAGGGTCTCTCTCCATATTAATCCTTCCTTCTTACCTAAAGTGGCATCTGAAGCAAACATAAACCAGTCCATTAATCTGCCTGTTTTCTTTCCTAATTTCCAAAACAAGGGTCAATACAAACTTCATTTGTTAGATGTTCATAGACAACTTCACTTCTATCTTCATTGAACAAAATCATTCCGAAGGTCTGACCAGTTGTCCGTTTCCTTTTCCAAATCCTTTTTGGGAAAAGCTATTTCTAAGGTTTCTTTGGCCAGATGGAGCACTCTTTGCATTTCGCATGTCTACAAAGCAAAAGGTTTATCTCCTCCTGGTATTGTTAAAGCTAACTCTACCAGGTCCATGGCGACTTCTGCTGCTTTTTGGTCTAGGGTTCCTTTGGACAACATTTGTGCAGCAGCGACATGGGCCAATTCACATACCTTTATTTCCCATTACAAATTAGACCTGATTTCTAGGGGTGGAGCATCCTGTGGCTCTGCAGTGCTCAGGAATATCCTTCCATAAGGGCCTCCCAGGATTGGAGTAGCTGGGTACTCTGTCTCACAGGTTGCAGATAAAATTAAGTTAACTACTTCAGATAAAGAAGTTATGTACTCACCATCACGTTCCATCTGAGCAGTTATACTTCATTTTTCTGCAACCGTCCCTCCCTCCGTCCCCGGACCTTGTCCTGTCTATATACAAGTTTAGCTCACTGGGCTGAGTTGCTTATGTATTTAGTTGCAGCAAACTTGATCTGAGAGAAGGTATGCAATGGTATTGTATTATGGGTAGGGGAGGAGCTTGGTGCAGATGCTAAAAAAAAGTTGCCGGCTCGGATCCGATATTGATCCAAATACCCACAGGTTGCTGAAAAATGAAGTATAACTACTCAGATGGAACGTTATGGTGAGTACATAACTTCTTTTTCCCTCAGCAAAAGGTCTGCCAGCCCTTCAGAAGTGGTGACCTGACTTCCAGTCACCCACCTATGGAAATAAGTGCTCATTTCAGCTACATATTCACACACACTTTCATCTGCCTTGCATCTATGCTCATGAAACTTTTTTCTATATGTTACAGGTGTTAGCTTAAACAATTCTAACAAGTGATTTTTAACAGCAGTATAATCAAAACATGCAATGTCAGACATTTTTGACAGTTACAGGTTTACCATGGAGTAAGGGGGTCTGGAACCATACCCAGAGCCTTTGGTCAGCACCGTACTGTTTACATACCCTCTCAAACATATGAATGAAACTATGAAAATTAGCCCCCTCTTTGAACTGCTGAATAAATTTACTGACTTGTTGTGCTTTTGGGGTCCAGTTACTCCCATCCTCATTACCTCCATGACTCTGGTGAAGAGTCAGCATCTCCTTCTCATGCTGCCTCTGCCTCTCCCTTTCCTCAGCTTCCAGGCATAGCAGTTTTTCATTCTGCTCAGCCTGCAAATGTCGCAGTCTCTCATTGTCCTCACTCTCTAGATGTCTCAGTCTCTCAGTTGCTTCTATTTCCACACACCTGGCCTCCAACTGAAGTCTCTTTAGCTCCAGATAGATTTTTAAGTCCTTTGCAGAAAGGTTGAGTTGTCCACTCCTCGATGGTATTATATCTCCACTGCCAGTCTGATTGTCCTCCTGGTGGCTGTTTTCTGATGCAGCTGTAAACAAGGCTGCAGTCAGGTCTGCCTTAGGTTTCCATGCACCGGTCCCCTAGCCTGGCACATCTCCACCAGCTGGCTCCTTGTCAGCTTTCCATACTCATCTGCTGACATACTGCCTGCTCACCCTGACTAACTAAGCTAACAAAAGAAATAAAACAATTGTTATCTGAACTCTGAGTATTCACTGTGTGGCTAATTTAGAGTACAAAACACCTTCAAAGCTCACTGTACACAAGCTACAGGAATTCACTCTACCCAAGCCACTACAAGCCAATTAGTATTTGCCAACCAATTAATATGTGGTGTGGAAATCCCATCACTGCCAAACAATTAATATGTGACACCCATGCCCTGGCCCAACAGTCAAGGAGCCTCAATCCTCACCACTAACACCAGTGAGGGGCGTCTCGTAAAGGATAACAGGTACACACAGTAAAGTGCAATTTCCCTTAAGAGCACACAGAGATCAGTCAGTCTGGGGCCGGTCGCTCCCTTGCTCTCCAGGTCCCCAACAAGACTCCCCACTGGCACAGCTATAGGGTTCAGATCTCAGCCTAGTGGGCAAGCTAAAACCTCCAGCATCCTCCCTGTCCAACCAGTGCTTCATGTCCCTGCCCAAGTAGCTGACACACACACACACACACACACACACACACACCCACACACACACACACACACACACACACACACACACACCCACACACACACACACACACACACACACACACACACACACACACACACACACACACATACACACACACTCACACACACACTTTGAGAAGAGGTTATACAACTGCACAGACACTGCTATGGAATGCTGGCACAGGTTCACCAGCTGTGCCCCTTTTTCCCAGACTATATGGTAATATCAGCTGCCACCACCCACTAATATTTATCAGCTACTCAAAGGCCCTTAAAAGGGTGTCCAGTTATTACTGTGCAGTATTATTATCCAATTGGTAGTATTGCCCAGGGCTAAAGCTATTAGAGTGGCTTTGTACAATTTTACCAAAGACATGCAAGTACTCTAAAGAGCTTACATTATCTCTACAAAAACAGCAACAGTTGAAAGAGTTTAAAATATTTAATAACAAATAGTCAAAACACAAGACGATACTTTTTACTACACAGTGCTAGTCAAGATTTCAGAGATCACAGAGAAATACTTAAAATAATTCAGTAGCACAGTTCTGACATCACAGAAAAACACTTAGTCTAATCTTTTTAGTTTCTAGCTATTTCTAAGAGAAAACACAAGTGTAAGATAAACTTACATATAGAGCAAAGGTAGTGCTGAGTTGGATGGTCAAGACAAAAATGCTTAATGCTCTCTGATGCTCTCTGTTTTTAAAATCACATTCTTGGTTCACATTACATCATTCTTCACACTTCCCTGGGTTCCCAGGCTAACAGAAACTACATTTACATTCTTCACCTCTGGGCAGAAACCAGAGCAATAAAGGACATGTATGCATTCAAATTCTGGCCATTAACTCTGGCCTTAAAACAATAGCAAGAATTATTTCACCTAGACCAGCCGGAGCCGTGTTTACATCAAAGGGTCACAACATGCTTTACTTGGTCAGCAGAGTGCACTGCTGTTACATTATTTTCCAGTTCCACATGTAACACTATTTTTACCATTTAAGACAACAAGCATGTGGCTTACATTAATATTTACAAATGACAGAATTATCTATAAAATTCTGTCTGGCTAGGCTGGCAGCCTTCACAGCCTGTACATGCCTTCTGAGTATAGGCAATGAGGTAATAAACAAACCACTCCAGGAATGTGTTGGAAACATCAGATTAAGTTCATAAGTGCTTGATTAGACCAGTGTGATCTATGGTGTTTAATGCAGCTGAACAATCCAAGAAAAGAGTACTGAGTAGTACCGTGAGTCTCTATTTATTAAGAGAGCATTAATGGCTCAAAAGAGTAAAACACAGATTGAAATGGATCTACAGTTCCACTGATTTTTAGGTAACACTCAAGTTGCATATTGACAGTCTTCTCAATAACCTTACCCAGGAAGTTTAGAGAGAGTGTGGTAGCTGTCAGGTATGCTGGCATCCAAAGATGGCTTCTTAAGAGTAAGGGTAGCAAGGGCCTCTTTGAAGAAAAGACTGAGGACTTCAAGGCTGGCCAGAAGTAGCCTTGATGGGCAAGGGTTTAGCCCACATGTCATGCAATGCATATTTGAAGTCTTAATCAAGAGCTCATCATAACTGGGAACAATAGAAGCCTGGATCTACTACAGTGCAAGTGGGGTCAGGTGAGAAGAGTGCAGAACTTAGAGCAAAGACATAGATTGTTTTCTAGTATCAGCATTGATGACTGGATGGGTATCCAAAATTTTACTGCAGGATTGACTGGTATGGCCTGCTGGAGAAAGGAGATGCTGCCTGAGGTAGAGTACCGGCAGGGTGTAAATGGTCATTGGACTCAGTGGCCTTGGAATATATATGAATCTAATCTATGAATATAAACATTATCAAGGGAAAACAAGTGACAGCCTCACACTGCTAAACAGATAAAGCTTTATGAGTAGTAAGGCAGATTTAACAGACTGTCCTACAGTGAAGTCCAGACATCTTGAATGTTTTTTTTTTCAAAGTCAAGGTTTTGAATTAGTGCTAGCATGGTCTCTTAATGTATGTATTCTGCTAAGAAGTGCTGATCTGTTTTACAGATATTGTCTTGTTTAAGTGTGGGAAAGATGGAAGATTCTTTACCAGCTATATTGACTAATCATTTCTAAACAACACAAGCAGTCACGCTTAAATAGGGAACATGCATAGTTTTACTGTCATCACAGTAAACTAAGTATCTTTGTCCTGAAATAACTCTTGAGTTATTCTCTGGGGTCTTTGAGTTTATATGCTGCCCTGTGGGTAACAATTACAGGTTTAGTTAACTGATTTGTGAAGTGGACTTTGTAATCATATAAAATGTAATGTGCATGTGACATGAACTATCTTTACTACCAATGACCTTAAAGTCACTATTACTTGTGAAAAGTAATGGGCACGATGTGAGAAGTGTATGCCAGAAGTACACACTGCTCTCACATCTCTGAGATGGTACATTACCACATCCATATCATACAGCCCTCATGTATGTCATGACCCAAACCCTATTAGTGATACTGCAAGCAGGACATCAATCTTTAGTGTGACAGCACTGTGAATGACAAGCTTTTTAAATGTCATACATGCTGACCTTTGTGATATATGAGAGTGAGGAAATCTCCCTAGCAAATATCATCGCTGTATATCCCAGTAACCCTGACTGCCCATAGGCAATTTTTAAAATGTATTTGTCTATATACTTCATAAATATAACTGGCATTCACTTCAAAGAAGAATGGTTTCACAGTATTTGTCTTGAACCATCTCTTTTGTTTGTATGTGAAAGGTAACTGATAAAAAGTGTCAACTGATAGCCCTTTTAGCTGACAATACACTAAGTAAACCATTATGTCTGCAGTACATAGGTTGCACTGGCTTCATTAGACAATAGCTGTGGTAGTAGAAATGTGCAATTGAAAAAATGTCCAAAGGTACTGCTTCACATCAGGCAGTAGCTGAAAAAAGCTGAAAAAAAGCTGCAAATAGCTGAAGCTGTCAGTAGTAAAATGAATTAAAGTGCCTCAAACAGATCTCTAACAAGTTACTTTTTAGTCAGTTAATATTCTTTTCAAATATCAGGTCCAGATGTTCATCGTGTTTCACTGTTGCAGTCATTACAATTAGATTATCCTGCTGGCAGGCTACCCGCAGTCGGCCTGAATTCCAAAGTCTAGGTCCGGCGTCGGCTGCTGTCACCTCCTCTGTGACAGCAGTGCACCAGGGGTATAAAAGATGCAGCCGATGACATTTTCTTCCGTCTTTCTTGCCGCGCGGTGCCCAAAGCAAAAGCAGTTCACAAGTGCCGGTCGGCCGACTCATGAGATTTTCAAATTCGAATTTCAGATCCAAAGTTTCCATTAAAGCTAAGTACCCCGTTGGGGAAACTTTTTTCTTGCTCCAGACCAATGTCAGAAAAAGTTAATAATTGTATTTCTTGTGGTAGGCAAATACCTTATAAGGATTTTCATTCTTACTGTATTCCTTGCCTAGGCCCTGATCACAACGTTGCTAGTTGTCGGTTTTGTGCTAGATTTAACCAATGCACTATTAAGTGTCGATACGATTTTGCATTCCATTACTTTGGCAGAAGATTCAATTATATAATGCCATCAGAACAGCCGACTACCGGAGTTTATAAAAAGTGCAAAGAAAAATAAAAGGACAGGCATCTGAGATCCAAAACCGACGACTAGGCTTCTGCTAGGCCTGTCGCCGGTACGCCGGTTCTCAGTTAGATGCTTTTGCAGCCCCTGACGCCCGCTACCTCAGAACCACAGGCTGCGTCCGACTCCCATGTGGAGCCGACTAGGCTGCTGGAAACTCAAGGTGCTGGACACTCGGAAACTATTCTCTCAGATGTGTCCGGTGCCGCTGAGCAGGCCTCGGCTTCTGAGGGTGTTTTCAGGTCTACACAGTTATATGTGAAACCTACTTCAGCTACAAAGGCAAAGGCTAAAGCAGCTCTAAAGACAAAGAAACAAGTACAGCATTCTCCTGGACAGGCCACCATGCCTAAAAAAACAGATGCTTAAAATGGCCGAAGACTTAATTACTTTGATCAGGGGTTCCCATCCCCCTCCTGATAAGAGGCCTAGGCAAGAGATAGAATACGAATCTTCAGACCAGGTTTCCATTTCCTCTGATTCCTCCTCTGAACAGGAATATTCTATTCCTCCCTATGAGGATTCTGATGCTGAAGAATCTATCCCTTCAGCCTCTCCTCCTGAGGATTATTCTTTTGGGGAGATATTGCATACTATGAGGGAGCATTTCCACTGGGAGAGCCAAGATTATTCAGAATCCAAGAAAAGGCTCAGAGACTTCCTTTTATTGCCTTAGCACAGGCCCCTAGCTATCCCACCGGTTTTAGACATTGTAGATGATGTATTTTCAGAGTCCAGGCTATCTCCAGACTCTTTACCACCAGCCCCTGTTAAGCCAGATAGATACTATAGGGTTCCTGATTCACATAAATTTCTTTATAAAAACCCTGCTGCTGACCCAGAAACCATCTCTCAGGGTCCCAAAATAGTCAAGTGTTCCACTGTAAAGAACCCTATCCCCTCTGATAGGGATTCTAGAGCCCTGGACAGATGGGGTAAAAAGATTTATACTTCTGCTACCTTGGCTGTAAGAGCTTTAAATTGCCAATTTCATATGCTTAAATATCAGCAATATCTTATGTCACTGCTTAAACAGAAAATGTTAACAGATTCAGAATGTGCAGAAAACAAAGAAATGCAGGATTTATTGCATGCAGCTGAGCAAGTAAGAAAGCATACTTTGCAATGTGGTTTTGATTCTCTAGAGGCCTCCTGCAGGTTCTGTCATTAGGAGGCACGCTTGGTTAAAAGAACAGAATCTGCCTGATCATGTTAAAGAAAAACTATTAGATGCTCCATTACAGCATGATACTTTGTTTGGTGTTAAAGTAGAAGAGGTGTTGAAGAAAATGGAGGACAAAGCTAAATATATGCAAACAGTCAAGGATTTCTTGCAGGTACAGCCTCCCAGATTTAGCAGGAACTGGCTGTCGAAAGATTTTACTCTTCTAACATATTCTGGAAGAATCACACCAAGTTCTTGTAAGCAAGTAAAACAGCTTTATTTTACATGCATGGAGATCTGCTACATGATAGTAATATGCCAGCAGTCTGGTTACTTGTACTTTGAGTTCTCCTTATATAGACCCTCCTGCACGTACATACACGTAGCACACAGAACATTCATTAAAATTGATAGTTTGATTACTTGTTTTTACCAGCCAGTACCACAGTTATTCTTGCACCATTAACTTTCTTATCAGTAGTTTTAAGATTAACTCCTGCATTCCTCAGTGATCAACATTTTCCAGAACATTTCAGTTTGCACACAGTGAACATTTTTCTGCTTAACCCTTTAAATACAGAATACAAAATATGTTGACTTCAGTATTTTTCCACATTTCCCCCCTTACAACATTTTGTATACTGTTTATTTTACACAATCCCAGATACGTTGTATACCTTCTCATAATCAGAGAAATATGCTTTTGTAGCATTGGCAGAGATAACCTTCGATATTATCATTTTGATACATGGTATGCAACAGCAGCCAAGCAGCAAAATATGATTGCACCAACACATACAGCAATTAAAATGTTCATCAACACAGAACCCCAGTTTCCAAACAGGTTTTGGAAAAAGTCAGTCAAGGGGTTTGGACCAGGTTTAGTCAGTTCAAAACTTGTTGAATTATTTTTCCTTCGCCGCTAGGGTGAAATCGAGCGCCATACGGTTCTGCAACACTACGGTTCTCATCGCCAGCAATTCCCATCACCAATTCTAGCACTGAAAATGTCACATTACTCAGAGTCTCTAACAGTTTTGACAGTTTTCTCAGTTCTCAGATGGATTTTACTGTCCCATACGCTGGCAAAATACCAGCCCAAGCAATTACATCATCGCCTAGGTCCATATGTGAGAGTCCTTTGCTGCTGACATGTGCCAAGTCATGGTGATAAATCCATGACGCATCAATGTTACCTACGGGATTAATAGGTTTATTAAGAGAACGTGCATTTCGTATTTTATCTTGAGGCAATACATTTGCGTGTCTGATAGCTGGTATCAGATATCCCAAAAAACAACTTCCTGAACAGCCATATGGTAACCATTTATATGCTTTCCTACCACAAATAAAATAACAATCATTCGTTTTTATGGTGATATTGGTTGCAAATTCATAACTCCCATTTGGCTTTAGCCCCTTAAATAACAGGCCATATACATACAGCATTTTTTCAACAAAACTAGTATCATTTACATTGATGTCTTTTTTTATAGCTCCAAACTTGGTTTCACACTGCCCTTCTAGGGTACAATTATGAACTATTGTCAAATTACATTGGCTCAGCCCCACCTTAACTTTCCCAATCTTTTGAAAACACACTGTTCTGTTTTGGCACCCCAGAAAAGGCAGCGCCACCTTGTCTCTCAGTGGTACTTCTGTGGTTTCAAACAACAAATTATTCCAAGTATCATTTGTTCCCAGAGGGGCTGTCCCTAACATTAAGCCACTATATACAGTAGGTATTGCAGTACATACCCAACAATTTGAGACATTCATTGAGGATGCATATGCATATTTAATCGCTTGATATGTATTAAAGTTTGGATGCCAGCTGGTGTGTTTGTCTCTTTTTGAATGGCTAGCTTCATTAAAAAACAGAAATGGCCAAAACAGAAATATTACAATCACAATAGTTATAAACAATAAAACATTGCAATAGAACCATTTTTTCTTATTCTCATTATTGTCCTTCATGGCTACTGCTGCGACTTCCGTCTCTTGAACCTGAAAAATAATCATTCGTTAAACAGCTGTTAGAATTGGTCAGCATTTTCCTCATGTACTCAGCTAACACCTCCCCAATTACACGATCCGCAGGCAACAAGTTTTGCCACTGCGGACGTAATAAGGTCTCCCATACAACAACTCAAATGGGGTGACTCCTTTGAGTTGGGAGTTGTCCGCATGGAAAGGAGGGCTAGAGGTAGACAGGTAATCCAAGACTGATGTGTCTCGCCATGAGTTTTCTCAACTTGCCTTTTAGAATGCCGTTATGGCATTCCACCAACCCTGCTGACTGTAGGTGGTAGGCACAATGGTGTTTCAATTCAATTTGGAAAACTGTAGACAGTTTCTGAATGATCTGATTGACAAAATGCGTGCCGTTGTCAGAGTAGATGCGTGTAGGAAGTCCAAAGTGTGGGACGATGTGATTGACCACAATTTTAGCCACTGTTTGAGCATCCGGATGTGTCACCGGAAAGGCCTCAACCCACTTAGTAAATGCATCCACTATCACTAACACAAACTTCTTTAGTTGTGCCGGGTCCATTCGATGAAGTCCATACATATTGTATGAAAAGGATAGGGGTGTTGGAAATGATGCCGAGCAACTCTGACCCTCCCCGTGGTATTTAGCACATACTATGCAGGATAGACAAAACGCTTTTGCATATGCAATAAAACCCTTGGTCCAAAAGGTACGGTGGATAATTTTAACCATAGCTGCAGGGCCCAGATGGGAAGGGCCATGCACAACTAGTGCTGCATACCTAAAAAGATTAGTAGGCAAAACATATTTATTATCCGTCCCACATAGATTCCTTTGTTCTGCCTAACACCATACCTAGTCCAGCGTTGTTTTTCCTGTACTGTGCTAAGTTCCTGCATGACTTGTAAGGTTTACAAATCAAATTTATCTGTTGGTTGTAATTCTGTAGGTGTGGTTTCAAGTGAAAAGGTACTGGACATAGCTGCCTCTTTGGCTGCTTTGTCTGCTAGGGCATTACCAAGTGATACCAGGTCCTTAGCACGGGTATGAGCAGCGATTTACAGATGGCCAAACCCGTGGCCATTGGACGCTTGTAGCAATTCAAGGATTAGGTCTTTGTGCATAATGTCTTTCCCGAGGTTGTAACCATCCCCTATTTTTCCATTGCTGAGCAAACACATGCACCGTAGAGAAGGCATATTGACTATCCAGATAGATAGTGACATCCCTGCCCTCCGAAAGGAGTCATGCCCTTGTCACAGCAATCAGTTCCGCTGCTTGAGCGGATAAGTTCCCGGGAGTGGTCTTGCCTCTATTATCTGAGTTGCAGTAGTAACTGCATACCCTACCTGCGTGGTGCCTGTTTCTGTTTTGCGTGCTGACCCATCTACAAACAGTGTCCAGTCCGCATGTAGTAAGGGTTGATCTTTAAGATCCGGTCTTGGTAGAACTTTAGAATGTATGAGATCTAAGCATACATGCGGAATACCGCCTTCAGCAACAGGTAGCAATGTCGCTGGATTTAAGGTAGTGCATCTCTCAATTGTCATGTGTGGCTGCGATAACAGCGTAGTCATACAAGATAAATGTCTGCTAGGTGACAGAAATGTTAACTTGTCCTGCAGAAGGATGACTGCTACAGAGTGCGGACTTTTAACGTAAGATCATGGAACAATACCAACGTGGCAGACGCTTGTACCGCCAAAGCGGCTGCAATTACTGCTTGCACACAGTGTGGTAATGCTCGTGCTACTGAGTCTAATTTGCTAGAGTAAAATGCCAATGGTCTTAACTTCTCCATACATTTGCATTAAAACAGATGTCATAAATCCCTGCTTGCAATCTACAGTCTGTATAAAGGTCTTACTGTAATCTGAAACCCCAATGTTGCTGACCCAGCTATCAGTTGCTTGATCCTAGTAAATGCCTGTACTGCCTTGTCTGTCCAGTGCAGCAAATCTTTGCCGCCATCGGTATTGCAAAAATTAAGTCTGATAGCGGTGCACGCCTTGGCGTGAAGTTGGGAATCCAACTACGACAGAAGTTCGTAATGGCTAAAAAGGACATCATTTCTTTTTGTAGTTGGCATGGGGGCTTGTAAAATAGCATTTTTCTGCTGTCATCTAATCACCTGCCCTTCCCAGAGATAGTATAACCCAGGTAACATACTTCTAATTTACAAAATTGTAACTTAGACTTATTTACCTTATGTCCTTCGTGTGCCAGAAAGTGTAGTAGTCGAATAGTCTCGGACTTACAGAGTTCTTCCGTAGTCGCTGCCAGGAGGATATCATCCACGTACAGCAGTAGGTGGCACCCTTGGGCTGGTTGGAACTGAGCCAAATTGGTGGACATCTCTTGTGAGAAGATGGTCGGACTTTCGCAGTGTCCCTGCGGTAACCTGGTATAGGTATAACGCTTACCCATAAATGTAAATGCAAACCAAAATCTACTATCTTTCTGCAAGGGAATAGAGAAAAAGGCATTACTGATATCAATTACAGAAAAGTAGTTATCCGTAGGAAGGATATCGTTCAGCAGAATAGACGGATCTGGGACCATGGGGGCCCGAGGTACCACTGTGGCATTTATTGCCTGTAAGTCTTGTACCATCCTCCATGTCCCATCCGTTTTTTTTTTTTTTTTTACTGGAAATAAGGACATATTACACGGTGAGTCTGTGCACAGAATTAATACTCCAGCTTTCAAAAGTGCTGAGATTACCGGTAAAATGCCCTCCTCTGCCTTTCTGCTCAAGGGATACTGCTGTTTATGAGGTCTAAATTCTGACTTGGGTGTAATCTTTACCTGTCCTGCCATTCTAATCAGTCCAATATCATGCTGACCCTGCGACCATAATAAGTTTGGCACTGGTTGGGATTCCAATTGCATAGTTGATGCTAGTGCTGTTAGATTTACCATTTGATATTCCTCATTTTTTGCCATTTCCTGTTCCCACCAATTGCCTTCACTTGTACCTACTTCCCCATTCTCACTTTGTTCTTCTTCCTCATACCCTCCATCTACGTCTTCTTCATGTCCATGGAACCTTGAACTAACATTAAAGTTCCATCTTCACTAACTGTAAAAGTCTGGGCTTTTTTATCCTTTTTTTCCTTCAGATATTTCTCAACATGTCTAGCCTAATCCATAAGGGGCTGTAGACGCGCTGTCCTGTGTGTGATCATATGCTTTTGTATAAAGTTACCAATGGCTGTCTTGCAGCCCTTTTGGAATGCATTTTTCAATTTCTGTTCATAGGGCGAGTCATTTTCCTGATTTTCTACCTTAATCAACCCACTATGAGCATCAAAACATTGTGTGAGACGATGTAGATAACTGTCTACGGTTTCGTCATCTGATTGAATGCATTGATTAATGCAAGTCCAATCTGCCTTGGGCTTCCAGTGTTCTTTTATTTTATCTAAGAGAGTCTTTATTCTGGTTCTACACACTTGGAAGTTTTACTATCTTCCTTTTTAACAAAGTACACATCTCTTTCACTTGAATTACCACACCCTTTTTTTTTTTTTTTTCTTCTTGTCTTATTTCCTGCCTGTTTGTACAGTAATCTTACTAGATTTTGACATTCTGACTTATTTAAACATCCACTAAACCCATGATCTTTTTTCTATTTATCTAAATATTTTACGTTCTTTGGGTGTAAATCAAACATAAACTTTTCATCTTCAGTTATGTCATCACCTTTGACGCAACTGGTTCCTGTTCCCATTTCTCTTACGAGAAACTATTCCTGTTCCTGAGATCTCTTGTATATGGAATCTATTCACATATACTCCTTATACTTTGAGAAAATTAAATTTCTCCCTTGACTAGTCCCTTTAAAATTTAGACAAAAATTCCAATCAGAAACAACAAAAAAATAGCGTTTTTTGCTTACCTTTGTGATTCCTCCGCCCTGTTTCGCTGCCACCTCACGGATTGAATCTGGAAAGAGTGACTGGCCTCTAATTTCAACCTGTTTCAGTTGGAGGTCTTTCATTCGAGGAGAGCCTGATCTCTTTCCACCTGCGCAGGTTTTCAGCCTCTCTTTGTTCGATTCAAGGCCCGTGCAGGGGCCGCCTAACGCTAGCCAGTTATGTCGAAAGATTTTACTCTTCTAACATATTCTGGAAGAATCACACCAAGTTCTTGTAAGCAAGTAAAACAGCTTTATTTTACATGCATGGAGATCTGCTACATGATAGTAATATGCCAGCAGTCTGGTTACTTGTACTTTGAGTTCTCCTTATATAGACCCTCCTGCACGTACATACACGTAGCACACAGAACATTCATTAAAATTGATAGTTTGATTACTTGTTTTTACCAGCCAGTACCACAGTTATTCTTGCACCATTAACTTTCTTATCAGTAGTTTTAAGATTAACTCCTGCATTCCTCAGTGATCAACATTTTCCAGAACATTTCAGTTTGCACGCAGTGAACATTTTTCTGCTTAACCCTTTAAATACAGAATACAAAATATGTTGACTTCAGTATTTTTCCACACTGGCCTACAAAAAATTGGTCCTTTCCAGTGTCAGACAGGCCACAAAGAGGCAGATACAGACACCCCAGAGGCAGATCACAGCCCCAAGGCTCATACAGGCCTAAACAATGGGGTGCTTCTACCTCCAAAAGCGGAGAGGAAAAATCACAGCCATACAGGAAACAGTCTCAGTGACTTTCCCCTGCCAGCACCAAGCACTTATCTTTTGGCAGCCCCTTTGGGGGAAAAACTAACTTTTTTCACAAAATTGGCACATGATCACCTAGGACAAATGGGTCCTAAATATAGTATCACAAGCTTACAGGTTCCACTTTCACACCCTGCCAAGGCCAAACGGTATGCCAGACGTGCCACGCAATCAATGGGGAGAGGCACAAAAACAAGTTTCATCCCTCATGGACATCAGAGCTATTCAATTAGTACCACAGCAAGAGCAAGGGACTAGGATTCTACTCAAGGCTATTCTTGGTGCTCAGAAAGGACAAAGCCTGGAGAGCAATAATGGACTTATCTATCCTAAACACATTCCTGGATATTCCAAAATTCAAAATGTTAACTCTGCAGCAGCTTCTGCCCATGCTGGGCAAGAGGGCTTGGCTTGTGACATTATACCTAAAAGAGGCATACCTGCATGTCCCAATCAGACAATCATGCAGAAGATACCTCAGATTTATTGCTGGCTCAATGCATTACCAGTTTTCTGCACTGCCCTTTGGCTTATCTACTGCGCCCAGGGTCTTCACAAAATGCCTGGCACCAGTGATTGCATTTTGCAGACAAAGAGGAATACAAATATATCCTCACTTGGATGACTGCCTTATTCAAGCAGAGAACAAGGACATTTTACTACAGCATCTGGCGTTTGTAAAAAGAGTACTAACAGGTCTAGGGTACACAGTAAACGAAAAGAAATCAAAACTCGTACCCTCTCAAGAGATAATATTCCTGGGTGCAAGCTTAAATATAACTGCCCAGATGGCTTATCTCACACCAGACAAACACAGACAACTGACTATTTATTTCAAAATGCTGACAACAACTACCCAGTTATCTACAAGAAAAAGTCTGCAGGCTTTGGGCTTCATAGCATCTTGCATTCTGCTAATTCCATATGCAAGACTGCATATGAGGAAACTTCAATGGTATCTAAAAAGTGTTTGGACTCAACATTGCCACAGCCTGGAAACAATAATTACTCTCATTCCCTGCCTGCAACAGGAGTTTTGATGGTGGGCAAAAGCCTATCACCACAACATGGGACAGCCATTCACCTTGCCCACAGCCAGGCAGACATTGACAAGCGATGCATCAGATTATGCTTTGGGGACCCATATGGCAGAAAGATGTATTCAGGGCACATGGTCCGCAAGTCAAATGCATCTACATATCAATCAAAAAGAGATGCTAGCTGTTCAGAACGCCCTGACAGCCTTCAAGGATCTACTTCATCCAGGACAACTACTGATAAGGACGGACAATACTACAGTTATGTGGTACATAAACAAGCAGGGAGGCACACATTCCTACCCTCTCTGCAGACTAGCCATGAACTTGTGGGACACAGCATTGACTTACCAAGTACATCTGCAAGCACAATTCCTGCCAGGAAGGACAAATACTCTGGCAGATGAATTAAGCAGAAACCTAATGGATCCCCACGAGTGGAAATTGGATCCACAAGTCTTCACCATGATAACAAGGAACTGGGGATGCCCGGACATAGACCTATTTGCCTCCCCTCACAACTACCAACTACAGAAATTCTGCACAAGGACATATCACAAGCAAGCATGGAAAGTAGATGCTGTATCTTTCAGCTGGAAAGACCTAACAGTATATGCTTTTCCTCCTCTACCTCTCCTCCCCAAGGTACTCCTCAAGGTAAAACAAGAGAAACCAAAAATTATACCGATTGTCCCAGACAGGCCCCGCCAGCACTGGTACCCAATCCTAAAGAGCTTGTCTCAATGCCCAGCTTGGACATTACCTCAAATTCCTCACTTATTGACCCAACAAGACAATCAAATACTGCACAGCCAACTCAGGACCTTAAACCTGGTAGCATGGCGGATAATGTAGACAGTCAAGGCACACCTCTCTCTAAAGCAGTGATGGATGTTATTTTGGAGGCCAGGAGGCCTAGCACCAGAAAATCTTATGCAGAAAAATGGAAGGGATTCTGTGCTTGGAACCAGGCACAAGGTTTTGACACGATTGTTCCAAATATTCCTCAGATTTTGCAATACTTAACTGAGATGCTTGATAAAGGCCTTTCTTTTTCATCAATTAAAATTCATGCCTCTGCCATTTCAGCTCATTACAATACAGAACCACCTATTTTTTCTCATCCATTACTAAAGCTGCACCTCAGAGGGGCCAAAAATGTAAGACCTCCAATGAGATCACCAATACCTGCATGGGACCTCAACTATGTCTTGGAAAAACTCACACTGCCTCAGTATGAACCAGCCTCTGCAACTGATATTAAATTCCTATCCTGGAAAATAGCTCTACTCCTAGCAATAACCTCTGCTAGACGAGTCTCAGAGTTACAGGCACTCTGTGGCTGTGGAACCTTTTATCATTTTTCATCCTGACAGGGTTTCTCTGCGGACAAACCCTACATTTATGCCTAAGGTAGTGTCCAGTGTGGCCCTTAACCAAACAATTCATTTGCCTACCTTCTATCCAAACCCACAGAATAAGGGTGAGAGAATCCTGCATTCTTTGGACATTCACAGACAGCTACGCTTCTACTTGGACAGAACCAAAGCTTTCAGAAAGACTGAACAACTTCTAGTGGCATATGCTTCAGGATCACAAGGAAAGCCTATCGCAAAGCAGACTATTTCAAAGTGGAAAGGTCACTGCATTTGTTTCTGCTATTCACAGTATGGCAAATCAGTGCCTAAGGGCATTAGGCCACATTCAACCAGAGCAGCAGTCACTTCAGCAGCCTTCCTCAGAGGAGTACCAGCCAAAGACATCTTAGAGGCTGCAACTTGGAGTTCAGTGAATACTTTTACAAACCACTATCATTTATCTCTCTACTCTAAATCCAGGGCAGGATTTGCCATTGCAGTTCTGCAGGGCCTGATAGCCTCTCCTAATTCTATTTAGCACCAGCCTCCCAACCTTAGCTTTAGGATTCAACCCAACTGTAATGCCTGCAACAGTGAAACACGATGAACATAGTACAGTTGTGTACCTACCATAAATGTAGATGTTCGAGTGTATTCACTGTTGCAGTCCAGGTTACCCTTCCACCAACCCCCTTTTTCCTTTGCTGGAACTTATCTGTACTTCTCTATTCTATACTACCTATGTGGTGTATTTGCTTGTAGATGAAGGAAAAGTTGTTTTTTGTGCATGCATGCTCATTGGCATAATTTAGCCTACCATTTTAGGGGCACCTGACATCTGAGGCAAGAAAAACTGAAGAAAATGGCATCGGCTGCATCTTTTATACCTCTGGCACACTGACGTCAGGGAGGAGGCGACAGCAACCGACGTCGGATCTAGACTTTGGAATTCAGGCCAACTGCAGGTAGCCTGCCAGCAGGATAACCCAATTGTAATGACTGCAACAGTGAATACACTTGAACATCTACATTTATGGTAGGTACACAACTGTACTTTCCTCCACCTGACATTGACCAAACAGCAGTGTAAATTCCAAGTATGCTGCAATAAGTCGTATTTAGCGTACACAGCTGTCCGGTCAGCAGGTCATTGAAGCTGGCTTTCTAATTACATGTACTGGTATGTTTTGTTGCTCTGTGCCAAGTGTAAACAATGTAATGGTGAAAATTAGTTTATCTGTCATCTAAGGTCTCTCTGTTCTGATAGATTTTAAAATAAACTTACTGACAGAAAAAATATCACAGCTAGTCTGTAAGATCTTGTCTCACATTTCGCTTTGTTTTCTAGTTTAAAAGGAGGACATTTTAAAATTAATAATGATGTGTACTCTACTTTCTAGGTCTTCCTTAGAAATAAAATTACCTGCAGGTTACTCTCCTATGGTCAGTATCATTAAAGGGGACTGTAATTAAATACCACAAAAGCAAGTCCTGTAATAAGATATCTTCAAGTGAGAACTTGCAAAAAATGGTTGGTTTAAGTCACCACCTTCAAACTCATTATGAATTATACATTAAGGATACATTTACATCAATTATATTGTTTTTCGGTGCAGGACAACCATTTGTTATCTAGTAGTATTACACCAGATTGTTCTGGTTCATGTAAGTTTTACTGCAAAGCCTTTTTTCTTTCCAATTTGTTTTATTCACAGGTGATGATAATCTGTAAAAAATATTGTATCAGAATGGTATCTTTTTAAGAAGCGTTAATGTTAATGTTGATATGGAACATTTATTTTTGGTACTGTACATATTTTTCTAATGTCTGGAATCAGTGAATTGTTAATCTTGTCCTCTAAAGGATTTTGCCATTGCCTTGTGTGTTACTAATGTTAGTCATAGACTGTATGCGCTTTTATCAGATGATTTATACCAAAGTATATTACTACTATGTTGACAGATGTCCAGTCCATTACACTGAGTTTACTCTGATTACTGATAAAGCCTTGAGAGCCTATAAATTAGTCTTAATGTATGATATACTATCTGTAGACTGGAAGTCTGCTTAAAAACAGTCCTGTGCATCTTTTCTATGTAAACTTTATTTGTGATATCAACAAGCATTCCTCATTTACCTAGTAAGTTAGTTATTAATGCATTTACTTATCTGTTTGATGAGTTTTCTTTCGTATTAGTCATATTAATGATTAACTGACACAATGTGTAATTCTTATCGGAACTGTTTTTGGGAGATTTTTACTGACACAATGCATAATTGTTATGGGAGCTGTTTTGGGGTGTTTTTTAGTGGAAGTGGGTTGTTTTATTTGAATAATTAGCTTTGCATACTGAACATGATATTATCTTATCTAGTTTTTGGTTATATATATAACAATAAATGCTAATATAAAAGCTGTTAGTGAAAGGCCCATACTTGCAGATGTGATCTGGTTTCATTGTTCCTTCTGTATGTATGTATGTTTTTATTTCTTGTGTGCAGATGGACCATTCATCACGAACATGACGTGGCAATAATTTACTAACCATTTTCTTTTGAATATTTACTGTATTTCATTTATCACGTTAAGTTAGCTGGACCAAGGCTGTTTTTCATTCAATGTGTAAAGCACCATTGTTCAGTCTGCCATAATATGCAGCCAGCTTTTGTTCCTTTAAGAGTCAGCAAGTGTGTGTGTGTGTGTGTGTGTGTGTGTGTGTGTGTGTGTGTGTGTGTGTGTGTATGTATATATATATATATATATATATATATATATATATATATATATATATTTTTTTTTTTGTTTTGTTTTTGTTTTTTTTGTTTTTCTAACCTCTGTCGTTCCTATTTGGTGTCTTTTTCTTTCTTTTGTAAAGTACAAATGTTTGCTTTAATCATTACAAATGAGCATTATCTTACTCTATAGTATGGATTACTTGCATGATTATTCTAGTGCTGGGTTACCTTTCAGAACCAATCTTTCTACCACAAGGGAAATACCTTTGCTGTGTTTTGATTTATTCTTTTGTATTCCAAACTGATATGCCAGCCAGTTTTAGTCTGTTGTGAAATGCTGGTTACATATCCTATGTTACTTTTTTGATTGATATATTACAAATATGTGATCTAATTTGGGATTTTCGTATAATACAGCAGTAATTCAAACCTTAGTCAGATACAGCTGTCTCATTTCTTACTAGGTATCCAAAACAGTCTGTGAGATTACCAATATTGCAATGTACCACTCATCAGAATGGTTTGGAATGGTACTTGAATGTCATAAAATGGTCTTACATAAAAAAAAAAAACAGAGCAGTATTACTGAAGGAGCAGATATTTGTATTGGTTATACTGGTGGCAAAATTAAATTCTGAACTTAAAATAATGACAGCAAAAAAATGGTATGACTTTTATGGCTGAGAAATGAAAATAGCTGGAAATCTACTATCGTAAAAGTGGTTCCTTGCTGCTGAAGTCACAGAAGTTAGACAGATTTAGGAGGTAAGATGCATTTCTTCCAAAGAATATGTTTCCTTCAAACTTAATATTATTAAGCTAAAGAGGAGAAGGAGAGTGAGAGAGAGAAATAAACTGATGGGCGGTAAGAAAATTTAAAGAATTCTGTGTAGATTTAGATGTTTGATGGAACTGAGTGAGATGAATTGAATCACCTCTCAGTCTGAAAACCTTGAACTTATAAATGGCCTTATACTGTAGGAGAAAGGCCATCAAACTCTAAAAATTGCAACAGCTTAGAGAGCATAGTACACCTATGTAAGTTTCTGCTGCTGAGGGAATCTCTGGTTTTGCCATGTGATGGAGCTCTGCAGGAAGTTTAATATGTCTCCAGTTATGAATGGTGCATTTTGTGTGTTTGTATAAGACTTGGATGAGTGTGTGATTGAGGTCATGGGGATATGCAATGTAATGCTCCTGAATTGCCTTTTAGTTCCAAATAACATCTGTGGAATGCTGCTCAGTCACCACTGTTCTCTTTGTACTGGGTGTAAACCTCTTACAGTACCATAACCCTGATCACACAAAGTTTGCTATGGCTTCTGGTTGGAACTGCAGTAGGAGGGCAACTGAGCATACTGATGTGATTACAAATGCCCAGTAATGCATTCGTCAACCCACTACTCTGAGGAATGCCCAATTCTCCCTTCATAGGTCATTATATCCCAGTCTGACAACAATGCGTCTGGTTGTACAGTGAATGAAGTCCTAATAAGTTGAATCCTACTTACTTGTGTTTAGACTTTTACACCGTAACGGCATCTGTTTATCTACTTTTTGACTGAGTAAGTCATTGGACAAAGGTCTCAGATCAGCCTGAAATGAGATATTCTAATTAATGACTTTTAAACTATATACTGAAGTGAAGCAAATTAAACTCCACATTGTCTTAGCTGCACTTATTCATGGCATCTGAGGAAGAGAGGCTCTACTTGAGGATGTCCCTGTTTAGTTAGGGTGCAGATAATATACTTTTTTTGTGGCGTCTGCACCTTGACGGATATACTGACATAGAAGTGCCAGTGGAAACCAAGGTTTTCCATGTTGGGATATGTAGTGTTACTGGAAACCATAAGCCTGTCTTCAGGTAGGCTTACTACAAATATGAGAACAGAGTAGTAATGCTATAGCTTTGCCTTGACTTGACAGTACAGTACTGTACTGTACTGTATGATCGTGAAATACTGAATACTTCTTGATTTTTACTGGAAACCTAGTTCTGTGATGTTTTTTCCATGTCTCTGTGGTTTAACATATATATATATATATATATTTTTTTTTTTTTCAGCCAGAGAATCTGCTTTATACATCAAGGGAAACAAATGCTGTTCTGAAACTTACTGACTTTGGATTCGCCAAAGAAACAACGGTACAAAATGCCTTGCAAACTCCCTGTTATACTCCATATTATGTCGGTGAGTACAAAATATAAATGACAGTGATACATCTTCTACATTAGTTCATTCAGTTTTTGAAAGATTCATACAACAGAATGCTTTCAATTTGGTGAAACTTCAGCTGTTCCTTAGTACTTTCATACAGAGTAACAACTCCAGAAGCACCCACATGTTTCAGCATACTACAGTGAATGTCTGAAAATAGCAGACTGTTCTTTGGCATTTCCAAGCATCCCCAAATGACAGAATGGCATAAATATGTATGAATTTTCTATACACCTGAAGCATTTAGGTACAACCAGACACTTTATCATTTCATCTCCCTTTCCCACTCACTAGTATCATCATTGATTTTGCTGCCTTTGTATCATTTCCAAACACATTCCATTAATTTTTCACTTTGGAGTCATGTGCAACCTTTCCCAGGCTACATTTAGAATACTCTGACACAATGAAATGTTCTTCAGGTTGGGATGCTTCTGCACTGGCCCAGTAATCAAAGAGCCTCAATTCTCACCACTAGCACCAGTGAGAGACATGCACATTGAGAGGATGACAAGTACACACACAGTAAAGTACAATTTCCCTTAAGAGCACACAGAGATCACAGTCAGTCTTGGGCTGGTTTCTCTCTCTTTATCCAGATCCCCAATAAGACTCTCCACTGGCACAGCTATAGGGTTAAGATCTCATCCAAGTGGTCAAGCCAAAACCTCCAGCAGCCTCTCGGTCCAACCAGTGCTTCTTGTCCCTGCCTCGTGATTTGATTTATATACAAACACACAGACACTCCTGGAGAAGGCTGGCACAGAGTCACTAGCTATCCCCCCTTCTGCCCAGACTATAAGGTACTACCAGCTGCCACCAACCACACTTATCAGCTACTACAAGGCTCTTCCCAAAGGGTGACCAGTTCTACTGTACAATGTTTCTGTTATCCAAATGGTACATGTGACCAAATTTTTAAGGCTGTTTATGAGTGGCATATACAGTATCACCAAATACATATGCAAGTACTCTAAGAGCTTAAATATCTCTAAACAAACTAGCCACGATTAAAAGGTTTAAATATATTTAATAATAAATAATAAAAGCACAAGACAATACTCAACTCAGTACAGTGGCAACAGGGTACAGAATCACAGGAAATCCTTTAAACAACATTGCAGGATAGTCTTGCATAAATACAGAAAACATATAGACTAATCTTACTATATCCCTATATGTCTCTAAGAGAGATACAATGATCTAAGTCTTACTTACAGAGCAAGGCAAATACAAGTGCTGAGTGGATATTTACAGGTCCAGAAACAAATGTAAAATGCAGCGACTCACTCTCTGAGATAGTTCTTAAATTACTATCAAACATTTCTGCTGAGTTATCTCAGATGACATCATTCTTGTCACCTCTGCCTTTAGTTTCCAGGCTAACAGAAACTTAAATGTTACCACCCCTGTGTCAAAAATACTTATCTGTTAGAAGCTTGCCAGGAACTGAAGTTGTAAAACAGTTGCACACTTTTACCTTTGAAACCTGTAATTGTTTCTGTCTCCAGACAATAGAAAGAATTTCTAGCTGCAGACATTCTGTCTTCTAGCTGCAGTAAACGTAAAACTCTTTACTTGTCAACTCATTTTCTTAGAGTTTTGCAAGTTAACTCTCTTCTTTTCCAGTAGGGTACACTGTGGTTACATTCTTGAAGCTCAGCACATAACATAGAGTTTTCTTACGTTTAGGTTCATAGGTGTGTACTAGGCTAATGGCTCTGGAACCTACATAAGCCTAGCCCAAGAAGATTCCCTGGCATCATGCTGCCAAAAGTTAGTTCCCAGTGCCCCTGTCAAGCAAGGCCACTGAAGTGATCCCCAGGGTGATCTTCCTATTGCCCATTCACTCATCAAGATGTCTCCTAAAGAGGGGCAGTAAAGGGCTCTGCTTGACGTGAATGGGAAGCTTGTTCCAGAGTATGGGAATTCTCTGCATTAGGAACCTGTCCATCCAGCATGTTCTTTTTATTGTGGTAATGAGGATTAGGTCCCTGGAGCGTATGACACGGAGGGATTGGGATTTCTTTAGGTATAATGTATCTAGCAGCTCTATGTCAAACATGGCTTTGTAGGTCAAACAGTGATCACCTCTAAGTAGGCAATAAGAGACATAGAGTATAGCTGGAGTTTTTTGAGTCTGTCCATATAGGGCATGTGTCTAAGTCCTAAGATCCTCTTAGTGAGGTATTTTTGTGGCCTTTCCAGTTGTTCTAGGTGTCTACTGAGGTACATACCAAATGGGGCATTGTATTCTATAATAGGTCTAATGAGGGACAAGTAGAGACGGAGTATGACCTCTTCCTTCCTGGATGAGAAACCTTTTGTAATGAGCTGTGCCACATAGAAGGACTTTCTGACTACAGTGGCAATGTGGTTATCAAAGGAGAGGTTGCTGTCAACCTGTGTCCTCAAGTCTCTTATCACACCTTCGGTGTTTAGTGGACTACCGCCTATGTGGTAGTTCATGGGCACCAAATTTTTCCAAAAGGGATTGACAGTGCACTTTTTGGCACTGAGTATAAGCCCATGGTTCTGGCATCAGTCATTGGTGTCAGTGAGGCCTTTTTGTAGAATGTCTACATCAGTTGGAGAATCAATAATGGCTCCCAGTTTCCAATCATCTGCAAACTTGGTCAGCCAGTGTCCCTTTGTGTTGGCTTGAACTTCAGAGAAGTAGATGCCAAACAGGAGAAGACCTAGGACCGATCCCTGTGAGACACCACTTGTAACTGGTCAGTAGTCAGATTTGGAGTCCGCTACTTACACAGTGTGGGTTTTATCAGTGAGCCAGTTGGCAACCCATCTTATGACATAGGGGTTTATGCCTAGTTTAGTGAGTCTATCTGTGATTCCTGAGTGAGGGATGGTGTTGAAGGCCTTGGCAAAATCAAGGTAGGCTGTGTGAACTACCTTGTCCTCATCCACAGCTCTGGTGACAGACTCGAAGAAGTCTATCAGGTTGAGCAGGCATGATCTACCTTTCACAAACCCAAACTCCATGCAGTCTAGAGTTTGGAGATTCCCTAAAGGCTTATTTATAAAGTCCAGGATGATGCGCTCCATAGCCTTACATATCAAACCTCATCAGACTAATGGGGCGGTAGTTCCCAGGGTCTGTAGTCGCTCCCCCTTTGTGGAGTGGGATGACTGTAGCAGTGCTCCATTTGGTAGGAACACAGCCTGAAATGAGGCAGTGTTTGAACAGGATACTCAGGTGTGGTGCCAGTTTACTTTGTAATTCATATAGAACACAGCCAGGGATATTATCAGGTCCCATGGAAGCTGTATTCTTAGCTTTGGACAGTGCGGTTTTTACCTGTGTAGCTGTGATAATAGGGGCTTGGCATTCCTCAGGTATTCTGATAGAGCCTTTAGGGGGTGAAGGGGGGTAAAGTTCACACTTATCCTGTTGGCCAGTAAGTTGGCAATATCATTTATTTCTGTATATGTATTGCCATTGTGCTGTAACTCAGAAAGATCTGAGTATTGTCATGTAGAGCCTTGACAAAACTATAGAATGCCTTGTGGTTGTCTTTAGAATCTGCAGCAGTTTTGTTTTCATGGCTAGCTTTAGAGGATTTAATGATGGATCTCAGTTTTTTGCTGAGGCTAACAAGGGAGTTTTTCCAGTCCTGGGAATTCACCCTTTTCTGCAACAGTTTTTTCCTTCTGTTGTAGAGTTTGTTTATGGTGGGAGACCACCAGATTGGCTTCCTTTTTTTGGAGAAGAACGTCTTGGTTCTGTGTGGTATGGCCCGTTTGTTTCATGCACTTGTGTATGTGCTCATACAGTGCATTGTTGTATGATTCAGCAGTCATGCACTTGTTTTCCATTTGCATGGGTGTCATGAAGTTAGCCACCTCTCTTTTTAGAAGCCCAAAATTGGCTTTGGAGATGTTTTTTACGGCAATTTCCTTTGGGGGGGGGGTAGAAATCCATGGTGATTAGCTCGTGGTCAGATTTGACCAGGGACGAGTTGATTACTGGTGTAGAGCAACGGTCGCCCATGTTAGGGATGACCAGGTCAAGGATGTTTCTACCCCTGGTGAGGGTAAGAATGAGTTGGTCCAGGGCATTGGAATTAATGAATTCCAGAAAAAGTTGAGCAAGCATGCTGGTAAATCAGTAATTTTCCCAGTTAATTGAGGGGTAGTTAAAGTCTCCCAGTATAAGGGCATTGGGTTGTACCCTAATATTTTCCAGTGTGTTTGGGAATGTGGAGTGGGAGTCTTGGGACATGGTGGGGGATCTATAGCAGGCTACAACGTGGATTGCAGTTTTACCCAGTGTTAGTTGTACCTGAAGTATTTCTGATGTGTTATGTTAGGCTACTAGTCTGGAAGTGTGCATATCCTTTATGAATATGGAGACACCACCGCCATTAGTGCTTCGGTCCAGGTTTATGGGCCGAAAGGTGTGGTATGAATTATAGCCTGGTAGTGCTGGGGTGCTCTCCGGAGCCTTGAACCAGGTCTCGGTCACTGCACAGATGTCAATGTTCTCCACTTTTAAGGAGTGCTTCGAGCAAGTGCATTTTGAGATTTAGACTTCTAGTGTTAAGTGGCATAATCCTTAGATTTTGTTTACTTGTAGCTGCTATGGTGGCAACTTTGTCTTAAGGACATTGCCTAAAAAAAGCATTATAAGACAAACATACAAATCATATTACTATTCACCAATGACATAGAATTATTTACAAAATTCTAGCTAGCTGGGCTGGCAGCCTTCACAACCCCCCCCCCCCTGCCCCCGAGAACTCAAGCTAGTTTTTCTAGTGACCCTTGACTTGAGAAATGTTGCTTGAGAGGGTTGAGCCTGTCTGGGAATACCTTACCCCATTCCCTGTCTTGAGACCCCATCTATATTGGCATTACTAACCCCACTGCAGTGCTGCACTGTCATATCATATGCTTACTGTCATAGGCTCCACGTTAGTAACTTGGTATTTTGCTGGCTGGCTCCATGTAACCATGTTAAGGGATTGTGGTCTGTAACTACAGTGAATTTTCCTTGATACAGATAAGGCTGAAGTTTCTGCAGTGCCCACACTATAGCTAGACATTTCTTTTCTACAACTGAATAGCATTCCTCCCTGGGTTGGAGCCTACGACTGAGATAAACCACTCTGTGCTTTTCTCCCTCTGAAGACATCTGACTAAGTACAGCCGCCACCCCATGGTTTGAAACATCCACCTGCACAACAAATGCTTTGCTATAATCTGGACTGGCTAACACAGGGGGTCCTCCCAAAGCTCCTTTAAGCTTCTGGAATGCCTGCTCACATGCTGGGGTTCACACTACCTTATCTGGCCTGTTTTCCTTTGTCAGTTCTATGAGGAGAGCAGCTATGGTACTATAACTGAGGACAAACTTTCCGTAGTACCCTGCTGTCCCTAAAAATGCCCTCATCTGCTTTTTTGTAACAGGTGCAGACCATGCCTGAATGGCTTCCACTTTGTTAGGTTCTGGCCTGATCTTACTACTTCCCACTCTATGTCCTAAGTAGGAGACCTCTGCCATACTCACCTGACATTTGCTGGTCTTAATGGTCAACCCTGCCCTCTGTAGTCAGAGCCTCACAGAGGAGATCAGTCACCAGATCTCTCTCAGGCTCTAGCAATCCACTGCAGATGCTCAGCACAAGGGCCTCCCTATCATGGTAAGGTTTCATCATGTTAACATGGTAGAATTTGTGCCTCTGACTCCTGCCTAGCAGTTCTACCATGTAGTTAACATCAGTTACCTTTCTTACCACATTGTAGGGTCCCTCCCAAGCTGCTTGCAGCTTGTTGTTTCTGACAGGAATTAGACCCATTACCTGCTGCCCTACAGCATACTCTGTAGCTCAAGCATTCCTGTCATACCAGACCTTTTTCTGCTGTTGGGCTTCTGCCAGGTTCTGGGCCAAGGCCATGAGTTCCTTGAGCCTTGTCCTGAGGTTTAGGAAATATGCCACAACAGACTGCTTGTGAGGTTCACACTCACCCTCCCACTCATCTCAAATTAAATCTAGAGGTCCCCTCACACTATGCTCATACAGCAACCCAAAGGGTAAAAAACATGTGGATTCCTGAGGAACCTCACTGTAAGCAAACAACAGACAGGGGAAATATGTGTCCCACTCCCTCTTAAACTGGTCTGCCAATGCCCGTGGCATGGACTGGATTGTAGAGTTTAACCTCTCAACAAGACCATTAGTGTGGTGATGGTAGGGAATTGTCTTCATGTGCTTCACCCCACAGTACTTCCACAGACAAGCCAGCAGGTCTGACATGAAATTGGCACCTCTGTCAATCAGTATTTCGTTTGGGAAACCTACACTGCTGAAAATCTCTAACAAGGCATTTTGCACTTTTTCTACCCTCAATGGAGGACAGAGCCACTGCCACAGGGTATCGTGTAGCATAACCCACTACCACTAGGATATACTTTTTCCCTGTGGAACTTGGGGTACTCAGAGGGCACACAATGTCCATAGCTACCCTCTGAAATGGCTCCTCAATCACAGGCAAAGGCATCAAAGGAGCTCTCACCTTGTCTCCTGCATTGCCTACCTTTTGGCACTGTTTACAGGTCCTGCAGTACCCTGTTACATCTCTGGAAATTCCAGGCTAATAGAAGTTCTGCATAATGCATCTCTTTGTATGTTTTATGCCCATATGACATGCAAAGGGAATATCATGGGCTATGGCAAGAAGTGCCAGATGGTAGGCTCTAGGCACTACCAACTGCTGTACCCTCTCACCTTCTAGTCCTCCCTCAGGGGTCCACTCTCTATACAGTAACCTTTTGTCCCAGTATACAGATTCCCCCCTCCCTTGAGAATCAGGGGCCTCACTAGCTACCTGCCTCAAGCCTTGCAATGCAGGGTCTAAGAGCTGATCCTGTCTCAACTCTCTCTTTGTAACCCTTCCCAGTTTCCCTTCCACAGGAAGTCTGGCATCATCTGACAATGGTGCATCACTGTCAACCTGGGTACTACTACTCACCTCTGCCTTTGCAGTCACTCTGTGCAAGGGAACATCAGTACCCACAAGCAGCTGTGGCTCACCTTCAGTCTCACTGCCACAGTGTAGCTTCCTCCCTGAAGTAACCACCTCACCAGTCCTGGCTGCAAGTATGCTGTTGGTTTGGGTCTTGCCCAGGCTACCAGACCCACATGCCTGTCTCCAAGCCTGACTACATGTAACTGCATGAGTGCATGGTACTGCATTATCAAAATCATTCCCTATCAGGACATCTGCAGGCATATCCTCAAACACACTTACTTGCTGATTTCCTTTTCCACCCTCCCAGTCAAGGTAAACCCTAGCCAAAGGTATTTGGAATGGGGTCCCTCCTAAAGCTCTAACTGGAGTAGATTGCCCAGGCAAGTAGTGCCCCTTTATAACCACTGCAGGCTTTACACTGGTTATGTCAAAGGCTGTGTCTCTCTTAGCAATCGCCTCTTTGCCATTCACTGCAATAGGATATAAGCTCTTGTGGTAGTTTGGTACCCTTGTTGTCCCACGACAACCTACTGTTGGCATTTTGTCTTTCCCACTTACTTTCTCTCTCTGCTTTTGTTCTCCACCTTGCCTCCCTGGACATCCGTATGCCACATGGCCCCACTGGTTGCATTCAAAACATTTAACCCTAGGCCATGGATGTGTACCTGGACTAGTGGCTTCCCCTGCTATTGGCAGATTCTGTACTGCCCACCATGGGTTCCTTTAGACCCATGAGCAGTACTGGAAGCCTTTTCCTGTGCAGTGATGCCCTGAATGCTAGGTATAAGTCTTCCTTCTTCCCAACTCATCTGTAGTAGCACATTGTCTACCAGCTAACCAGATCCTCATGTCCTCAGGCAAAATGTTAAGGGCTTGTTCCCTCACCAAAGGGTCTGCCAGCCCCTCAAAAGTGGTGAACTGACATCCAGTCACCCACCTGTGAAAATAAGTGCTCAGTGTAGCAACACATTCACACAAACTTTCATCTGTGCTCACAAAACTTTTTCCTACACATTTCAGGTGTTAGCTTAAACAATTCTAACAAACAGTTTCTAACAACAGTGTAGTTAAAACAGTAATTGTAAGACATTTTAGACAGCAAAGTTACAGCTTTACCATGGAGTAATGGGGTCAGGAACCATACCCAGAGCCTTTGGTCAACATCATACTGTTTACATACCCTCTCAAATATATGAATGAAACTATCAAAATTATCCCCCTCTTTAAACTGTGGAAGAAATGTACTGACTTTTGTGCTTCTGGGGTCCAGTTACTCCCTTCCCCTTTACCTCCTTGACTCTGGTGAAGAGTCAGCATCTCCTTCTCATGCTGCATCTGCCTCTCCTTTTCCTCAGCTTCCAGGCATAGCAGTTTCTCATTCTCCTCAGCCTGCAACCATTGCTGTTTCTCATGGTCCTCACTCTCTAGATGCCTCAGTCTCTCAGCTGCTTCTATTTCCAAACTCTTGGCCTCCAACTCAAGTCTCTTTAGCTCCAGATGGATTCTTAAGTCCTCTGTAGAAAGGTTGAGCTGTCCATTCTCTGAATGTGGTACATCTCCGCTGCCAGTCTGATTGCCTTCCTGGTTGCTGTTTTCTGATGCAACTGTGACTAAGGCTGCAATTGGGTCTGCATTAGTCAGGTTTCCATGCATCAGTCCCCTAGCCTGGCACATCTCAGCCAGCTGCCTCTTTTTCAGCTTTCCGTACTCCTCTTCTGACATGCTCCCCTCTCTCCCTGACTAACTAAGCTAACAAAAGAAATAAAACAATTGTGATCTGAACTCTGAGTATTCACTGAGTGGCTGATTTAGAGTACAAAAACACCTTCAGTGATCTATACACAAGCTACAAGAATTCACTCTACCCACACCAGTACAAGCCAATTAGTATTTGCCAACCAATTAATATGTAGTGTGGATATCCCACCACTGCCAAACAATTAATATGTGATGCCCTGTGCACTGCCCCAGCAATCAAGAAGCCTCAATCCTCATCACCAACACCAGTGAAGGGTGCCCATATAGGGAAAGAATAATAAATACACACTCAGTAAAGTACAATTTCCCTCAGGAGCACACAGAGATCACAGTCAGTCTGAGGTTGGTTTCTCCCATTCTCTTCAGGTCCCCAATAAGACTCCCCACTGACACAGCTATAGGGTCCAGATCTCAGCCTAATGGGCAAGCTAAAACCTCCAGCACCCTCTGTGTCCAACCAGTGCTTCTTGCCCCTGGCCACGTAGCTGACACACACACACACTTTGAGATAAGAGTTATATTCAACCACGCAGGCACTCCTGGAGAAGGCTGGCACAGGTTCTCCAGCTGTGCCCCTTTTACCCAGACTATACAGTAGTACCACTTGCCACCACCCACTAATATTTATCAGCTAGTCAAAGGCCCTTATTAAAGGGTGTCCAATTATTACTGTGCAATATTATTATCCAAATGGTACGTGTGACTGAACAGCAAAGCTTATTTGGAGTGAATTGGTACAGCATCACTGTATACAAACAATGTACTCTTACAGCTTAAATTATCTCTACACAAAACAGCCACAGTTGAATACTTTTTACTACACAGTGCTAGTCAAGAGTTCAGAGATCACAGAGAAATATTTAAAATAATACAGTAGAAAAGATCTGACATCACAGAAAAACAAAGTAGTCTAATCTTTCTATTTCCTAGCTATTTCTAAGAGAAACACTAAAGTCTAAGATTCTACTTACATATAGATACAGGCAGAGTGGTGAGATGGATGTTCTCAAGACAAATGCTCTAATGCACTCATTCTTTCTGTCCTTAAATTGATAACACAGTACCACTGATTAATTTCAGATTACATCATTTCTTTCTGGTTCCCAGGGTAACAGACTCACAGAGGTTAATAGCCCCTGTGATCTTGAAGCTGGTCAGGAACCAGAACAATATTCTATCCATTAACTCTGTCCTCAAAACAATAGGCAGAATTCCTTCATCAAGACATATCAGCTCCGAATTTTGACATCAGACAGTCATAAAATGCTTGACTTAGCTTTCTTACAGCAGACTGCACTGTTGTTACATTTTTTGCAGTTCAATATCCAATGCAGTCTTTTCACATTTAAGAGAACAAGCCTGTGGCTTACATTAATATTTACACATTACAGAATTATCTACAGAATTCTATCTGGCTAGGCTGGCAGCCTTTACCTATCTTCACAAAAGGATACCACTATTAAGTAGAGTATGAGAGAAGTTACTTTATATGTAAAGCTTAACTTTATATCTCAGTGCATGATGCTTTTGTGGGTTTATATCATTAGTTCAAACACACAAGTGTCCGAACGCCGAAATATCGAACTGGGAAGTTCAAAATGTAAAAATAGCAAAGCCGCAAAACACCCAATTTTTTCCCAGGGAAAGAATTCAGTGGGCCGTTTCTGTGGCTTCGCTATTTCCTCCACTGTGGTGCGATCTCGGAGTTGGTATATTTAAGTGGCGGATGCAGGGGGCACAGCGCCCCACATTAGTAATAGTCTGAAGTGTGCGTGTGTTTTTTTGTTGTGTATCGGAACAGCGATTTTTTACCCTAGAAAACAAAATTTCTGTTCTGAGCGTTCGAAGTTCTTACATTTCGAACTTCTGGGTTTGACATTTATATAGTCAAATGTTTGACAGTTCGACTATGTGATCTAAATCCGCTTTGGTTGTGTCCCATTGATTGTGCAGAGTGGATCTTCCCTTGTGGTGCACTTTTCCAGCAGCATTGCCCCAGCTGGTGTTCTACTTACTGATATCATTTCTTCTTTGTCCTGTGGGTCCATGAGTGAGTCAAAGTAATCCATGCTAGAGTGTAACACATTTGTCATGCAGCTGCCCTTCTGGTATCATTTGGTGTGTATCCCATACAAAAACATCATTATGACATACCATCTTCAGTTGTTTTCTGTGCTTCTAAACTGAAGTCATTTGGTTGTGTTTATCATTAACATGTTCTTTGAATGATTATCTCTATACCAGATAACACTATTATACCACTGGATGTGTAGATTACTCCTTTTTCTTATATGTTTTATTTAAATGTCATACAAATGTACAGTTTTAACATATTACAAAAAAAATGTCCATCCTCTGAACAGTTTAGAGTTAACCTCAAAATAAGCCTGGAAGAGAAACAGCATAGATGTATCTATAGGCAAGATTGGATTAATGTACTGGCCACTGCAATGGTCAGTTTGTTTTAATAATAAAGATGTGTAATCCAAACAGCAGTCACAAGGTTGGAGGTGCTTACCAAGGCCACATAGTCCATAGCTCATCAGATGCAGTTGGTTCTACAAAGTAATGTACTTTTTTTTGGGAGAAGTATCAACAGTATAGTACAGTAAATTACTGAGGAAGATGTTCTGAAAGTAAACATGTGTTTGTCTATGTGTGCACATGTGTGTGAAGCAAGTTGAAATGCATTAATGTAGCCAGAATTTCTTACACTTGATGACAGTCAACAGGCAGGGATGTGCCCATTCAGAAGATCTTTGTTTTTGCATGGGACCTGTTTATGAATGAAAAAGATTGCCATTCAGCTGATTCCAGTTAAACAATCATCAGTCTGGCTTGTCAGAAAAAGTTAAAAGCATCAAGTAGTTGATGTCTAGAGCCGAATATTCTGAAACTTTTGCAGTTTTTGCTACAAAATTTCCATCTGTGTCAGAGGTATAGTCATATACTTTGGGGGAACAAGATAGGCCTTTACAGACATAAAGCTGCTTGATATTTTGACATTTGTCTCACAACAGCCATTTACAAGTGTAATTGTTCTGGCTGAGAGATGCAATAAAATAAGTTAGAAGATGTTATATCTAGAAATTATACGTATTTCTCAGAAACAATGTTGTATTTCTCTTATTTTAAATGTTATACTAAAAACACAGTTATGTGCAAACTGAAATCCATATGTTCCAGATACTGTTGTCTCCTTGTTTCAAAATGACTGTCTCGAATTGCTATTTAAAACTGTCCAAATATCTTGTCCTAATACTTGTGTAAGCAAATCTGAAAGTAATACTTTGATATTGGCATTTGTAAACAGGGTCAAATTAAGGTCATGATGTCCATTAAACATTGCCAGTCTATAACATTTCCAAAACAGTGAGTTTGAATTTTGTTTTTATTCAAGTATTTATATAGTATTTATATATTTATTTATTTATTTATTTATTTATTTATTTATTGTCATTTGATTAAAGGAAAAGTCTGACTGGGTAGAAGCCTCGGCTTAGGGAGAAAAGCTTGGAATTATTACAAAACATTTTAAGAACAGTAATTTTACAGTCTTCAAAAACAAAAACATTTGCAGTTTAAATAATTATAACAAATTAGACATAATATAAAAACATTGGCTAAAAATCGATACACATTATATGACAATCATTTAATATTTAGAGACATTTTAGACAGTTTGTAGAGAAATTAAAGCTAAGTTTGTGTAATATAAATAGGAATTGCAGTATGATGTGAGCTAAAAATAGGATTATGGCATATTTACAGAGAAAGTCAGGACAGAGAATTAGATAGCAGTAATGAAGTAAGTGAATAAGGAAGAGTAAGTGCGTATAAGGAATGAAAAGGTACTTGCTCACATTTAGCTATATAGTTTATCCTGGATATGAGCAATAACAGATTTTAGCTAGGAAGTCTTTCAGAGTAGTTTTGAAAGATGGGAGGGAAGGTATAGACCTGATGGATACAAGTAAGGGGTTCCAGGCCTTAGCAACAGTGTACAAGTACAGACAGTGCCTAGCAGATTTGCTAGGCTTGTAGACAGACAGGAGTTTTTGGTCACTCGATCGCAGTGACTGACTGGGAACATAGTTGTGTAGAATGTTTTTTAGTGCTAGAGAGGCAGATAGATGATATATAATTGTTTAGTTGGTAAGACGTGTATAAGTTAGTTGATGTAGCAGTTCTAACCAGTTTAGGTTTTTCAGTGCTGTACAGTGCTGGGTTCTGAAAGGGGTATGTGCTGCAAATTTAGCAGCTTTGTTACAGCATTGTTTGTGTTTTAATTTTTGTGAAGCCTGGAGGTTAAGAAGGATGGGAGAACCATAAAGAAAAATGGGGAAGACATACGTAGGGGCACGTATAGCTTTAATTGCACCAGTGAAATTTCTTTTAGCTCTGTAAAGCATCCCTAGTTTTTGATGAGTGTTTTCTTTTGCAATTTTTATATATGCAAGTCAAATGTAAAATTATAATCTACTATCACACCTAATAGTTTACTATGAGAAGTGACTTACTTCATTGGTTGTATTATCAAGAGAGAGGACTTAAAATTTTGTTTTTTCATGATAGAGGGATCTGGGGAAAAAATAGTAGTTTGGATTTTTTTAGGATGAGCAGCCATGTTTCTGTGTCTGTTAAAGCTTTCTGAGTAAGATTTTGAGGTGTACCATTTTGTCAGATGTGCAAATGAGAGTGGAATCATCTGAGTGTTATATTAGTGTGGCCTGTTGTGTGAAAGTATAGAGGGTGTTGGTGAAAATGTTAAAGAGGATGGGACCCAGGATAGAGCCTTGTGGTACACCCGTGATGACTGTGAGGTAAGGAAAGATCATGGAGTGCTATTTTACTGACTGATACCTGTTGGGCAGGTAGCTTTTGAACCACAGAAAGGAGGGCTAAAAGAGACATTTGAAGTAGAAGTTTGCTGTGACAAACTGTGTTGAAGGCTTTAGATAAGTCAGGAAATAAGGACAAGACTAGTTTGTCATTATCTCTAGCTTTATTGACAGTATCTGTATAAGTTACAAGGGCAATGCTAGTGCTATGGAAAGACAGAATCCATGATATGTAGTGGATAAAAGTTCTTCCTGCTGGAGAAAGTCTAGCAGTTGTTTTTGAATACATTTATCAAGTATTTTGATGAACAACGTAATCCACAAAGTGACGTTCAGTCCACAAAATAAAAACTACTACAGCGATGCAGAATGCCAGAAAATATTGCTATTTCCCCACACAACAGCACTCCGCTAATAACCTCTGCAGATGAAAATAATGTAATATTGAATCCACAGCCAAAAAACTCGCAAATAAAACGTTTATTGACACAAAAATGTTTAGCGCTTTCACTCACAGAATGTGAGCTTCATCAGAACGTTGAAGCAGCTGACACAAAGTGTTTAAATATTGCCTTTAGCGCCAAAAATCAAATCAGCTTTTTAAAGCTAACGTACATACATAAAAACTCATAGTGTCACCATATACCTAAAACGCATACAAACTAAAATTATTAAATATATAACATATGCAATTATAAATATAAATACATATGAACAAAATAAAAATAATATGTAGAAACATATAAAATATGCATGCGTCAATACATTAACTATCATTGCCTAATTTCTAATAAAGGTTTGATAGATATATGTTCATTCAAACCTGGTGGTGTCGTGGCATCAGTGAATAGCTGCCACCAGACCTTCTTATAAGATAGTAAGTTGTTACTGTTACCCCGCCCGAGGGTTTGTTACCACATTCTCCAATATAGCAAATTTAAAATTATGCAAATTTAAAATTGTGATATTTAAAATTATGATTTGCTCCAAACTTGTCTATATGCTTAAACAGGGCATTTTTGGGTCTTTTGTCCTAATACTGTACAAATGGGAATAAATACACTTCTTAAGATTCCTCTCAGTTTTTCCGATCTAATACACTGAACAGGCCTCACATTTAGCCAAATAAATTACCATTTTTGAATTATAGTTACCCTGTTTAAAACGTAATTTAGTCATATCAAACCACCAGGTTTGAATGAACATATATCCATCAAACCTTTATTAGAAATTAGGCAATGATAGTTAATGTATTGACACATGCATATTTTATATGTTTCTACATATTATTTTTATTTTGTTCATATGTATTTATATTTATAATTGCATATGTTATATATTTAATAATTTTAGTTTAGTGTAGTTTGTATGCATTTTAGGTATATATGTATGTATGTTAGCTTTAAAAAGCTGATTTTTGGCGCTAATGGCAATATTTAAACACTTTGTGCCAGCTGCTTCAACGTTCTGATGAAGCTCACATTCTGTGAGTGAAAGCACTAAACGTTTTTGTGTCAATAAATGTTTTATTTGTGAGTTGTTTGGCCGTGGATTCAGTATTACATTATTTTCATCTGCAGAGGTTATTAGCGGAGTGCTGTTGTGTTGGGAGAGAGCGATATTTTCTGGCGTTCTGCATCGCTGTAGAAGTATTTTGGTGAGGGTAGATAAGATTGCTGTAGGTCTAAAGTTATTAATGTCAGTTGAATTTCCTCTTTTGTGCAGAGGGTTAATTTGTGACTTTGTTCCAGCGAGACCTTTATAAGGATTGAGACAGGACAGGCAATGCTCCTGGCTGCTGTTTTTAGGTACTCGCTTGGAAGGCCATCAGCCGAAGAAGAGCACAATTTAAGTTTGTTTAAGAATAGTTTTATATAGGATGTGGGCACAGGTTTGAAGGTGAAAGTGGATGTGTTGATATGTGGTTGTTGGGCAGGGCTGGGAGGAATCCTTAGTTAGAGATGCTGTACTATCTGTAAAATAAGAGTTGAACTGTATTGCAGTTTTAAGTGGTGAGTCGTCAGGAGTGGGAGTTGGGTTGCATTTTTGGCTAGGATGTAAGTTTTCTTTAATGGTTGTCAGGCTATTAAATAATGACAGAATTCTCAGTAAATTTCTAGGTGTATGGCCTTATGGCAGAGCTCTTGCAATATTGAGGTCAGATGTAGTGACCGCAGGCTATTAAGCAGTGACAAAATTCTCAGTAAACCTGTATGTGTAGGGCCTTATGGCAGAGCTCTTGCAATACTGAGATCAGATGTAGTGACCGCAGGCTATTAAACAGTGACAAAATTCTCAGAAAACTTGTAGATGTAGGGCATTATGGCAGAGCTTCTGCAATACTGTGGTCAGATTTAATGACTGCAGGCTATTAAACACTGACAAAATGTATTTATTTATTTGTTTATTTATTTATTTATCATTTGTTGACACTGTTATTTACACTAGGCTAGTGGCCAGTTTACAGTGTAGCTGTCGGTTCGCTTCATGTTAATAAATATAAAATCTGTCAAAAACATGAGATGTAATGTTGTTATGGCCTTACACCTAAAAGAGTGGGCATTTTTTGTAAAAGTACTTTTTAGTCTGGCTGTGTGATGCAGAGGGGTGGAGCTCTTCTCATTACCGGGTGATCACAATTTGATTAGCAGAACCCAGTCAGTGATTAGGAGGAGTGATGAGGCATAGTCTCCTCTTCTCTCCACTGCTGGGGGCTGGGGATCATTGCTTGTACTCTTGGGCTTACTGGATAGGTGTAATTTCCCAGGTGCAGACCAGAGATGCCTCCAACTATACTTCAAGGGTAGGAGTGTGGCTGCCTTCACGGACAGCCCATTGCACATTTCCTGCCCCATGTTTAGCTGATTGCATATGAGAGTTAAATTGTAATATAAATAGCTAGAAGCATCCCTGATGGCTCTTTGAATTATGGCCCCTTCCAGTCATCTCTTGCCATACTGAGGGGGCAATGAATGGACTGACTGGTCAGTTAGGGGCTGATGATCTTCAAGTAGTGGAAGAAAAGTATGCTTAAAGAAAATAAATGAATAAAAGTTCTTCTCACTTTTTTGATATTGTGGCATAAAAAAGTATTATGTTTTATTTATTTGGCCATTTATTTATTTATTTATGTATTAATTCATTTTTAAGTTTAAGATGTTACTGCTTTGTGATTTTTGAAACTATGAGCACATTCTAAGGATATCTTGTAAGTGACAATAAAATCACAAAACCATTTCAGATACTCTGAATTGTAGAGATGAACAAAAACCCATACCAATTTAACTTATTTTGATGTTTTTTAATACCATTATGTCCGTAAAGCACCATAAGTAACTGTTAATAATATCTATTGTGTTCTAACCCAAAGTGATCTGATGGGTAGATATAGTGCTGTTTTTTTTTCTTTGGTTAATCTTTTTCTTTCCCACAATGTATTTTATGTCCTGAAGGGGGGATGTTATAATCCTACCCTTACAACAAGATTCTTTTTGCATTTACTTGTAATGGTTGTACTAAGAATTACTATCTTGAGATTTGCTGAAAAGAGTGTTTGAGTCTTTTTTCCTGTGGCGCTGACTTCTCCTTATTGTCATAAATTTTAAAGTAAGTGCAAAAGCCCCTTTCTTCTTCAATTCCATATTCCATATTAGTATGTAAATTACATGTTTTGAAAAATTAGAACTCTTCTTCATTCCTCCTGTGTCTGTCATTACTAACCAGATTTCTTTGCTGTGAGACTTCACAAGAAATGAGCCAAGGATCCCCAAAGGACCAAATGGTTTATTACCCCAGGCAGAGGGGATGGATACTGCTGTAAATGATGGCACATAGTAAAATAACTAGAGACAAAGTAGTTTTAAATTGTGCCACACTGTGGTAAAGAACAAAAACCTAAAAACACTTTGCTTTGGGGCATTTCCTAGGTCAGAAAGATAAAATGTGGTAGGTAAGAATGTGGTAGAGAAAAATAAGAGGTAGAGTGGTGTTGTGGGTTAAAATTACTAAAGAAAGTATCTCGACATTGCACTGAGGAAGCTGAATAGTACATAAATACTACAAAAAGGAAGACGTAGCTAAGTCTTATTTGTTACATATGATAGTCTAGGAACCATTAACTAAGATGAAAGAAAATCCACGTTTGTGAAAGGAATGTTCCATTTAAGGGTTCCCTATTACGAGAGCGAAAGTCCGTTTAAGCGAATCCTTAAACGTCGACACGTATTGCGCGAACCGGCATTACAGCGAACATCCAAAACTGTGAATTTGGAAATGTCGAATTACCATGATTGGCCCGTCTGTGGTATAGCTCCATAAGGTAAGTGTGCGATAGTTACGGACCTTAGGGTTAGGGTGCAGGTTAAGGTAAGTGCATAGATAGTTAATGTATGTAAGATTTAGTGTAGGGTTAGGAGTAGGGTTTTGTTAAATGTATGTATGTGGATTATTTATTTTGTTTGTGTACGTTTTCATAGGGGAAGTGTGCAGTAGTTACGGACCTTAGGGTTAGGGAGGGGTTAAGGATAGTGCATAGATAGTTGTGTATGTGGGGTTTAGTGTAGGGTTAGAAGTAGGGTTTTGGTACTTTACTTTAGGGTTAGAAGTAGGGTTTGGTTAGTGGATGTATGTGGTTTATTTATTTTGTTTGGGTAGGTAGTATGTAGCGGGTGGTGGGGTTGGCCTACTATGACAGTTTGAGATTTAAAATTTCGCGGTTTAGTGCATTTAGTATTCTCGCGGTTCACACAATTCGTGTCGGTGTTTTGGTATTCGCTCAAAAGGAGTTTCTGTCTGGTAATATAGACCCCATTAAAGATACAGTTGCCATTTAATATACCAGGCTAGAGACAACGATGCATCCCACTTCTTTTTTGTGGATGTTTTAAAGCCATATGTTTTGTGTGAAAGCACAACTGCAAATGTTTGTAATGTCAGGTGATTCAGGAATTATGTGTGGTGCTGATAAATGTGAGAAATCAATATTTATATCGGAAAGACTGATGCATCAAGAAAATGTCGACTTGGAAGTATTTGATATTAAAGATTAGAATGCGAAGGAGGGTGTACGCATCTGAAACTAGAACAGAGATAAGTAATACAATATTAACAGAAATAAACAGTGGATAATAAGGAACATTTCATATGGCTGAAGTTGCTAATGAAAAGTACATTTATCAAGGAATATAGTTCAAAATATAAATCCATATGCTCTTCCCTTTACATCATGTAAATTCAGTGCAATTGGTCACAAAGAGTCCTGGATCTGGTCCTAGAAAAACAAGAAAATTGCTTCATGTCTATGACCTAATATATAAACCTCTTTGTTCGTCAGAATTATATATCTCCCAGTCTGATGACCCTAGCCATAAGCAGCATTTTACCTTCACCTAGGATGATGCCTCAATACAAGCAGAAAATCATTGACTTCAATAACTGGCTTAGTTTCTGGGGTCATTATAAGGGGATCCAGTATCTGTTAGCCTGGGATGACATGATTGACAGACCTCGATGCTTTGCCAGAGATGATCTTCAACTGTCACCCCCTGGGATTTCAGCTACTGGCTAAGGCTGTTGCCACCCCCATAGTGCCATTTTAGGCAGTGTCTGAAGGGCAAAATTCCCGACATAAAAACTCAATCTAAGAACACCCTCAAGTTTATGCTGCTAAATGCTAGGAGTCTTAACATGAAACTGCTATCACTAGAAGCAGTCATCACTTTTGAAGATGCAAACCTTTGTGCAATCACGGAGACTTGGTTCAAGGCTGCAGAGAGCACCACAGTCATACCGGGTAACACCTCCTTCCACACATTCAGACCACAAACTGAAGGCATGAAAATAAAGGAGGTGATGTACCAATATTCATTAAAGATAAATACACCTCAAGCTTGGTTAAACAATATGATTCCCTGGAGATACTTCAGGTGCAATTAACTGTTGGTAGGACACCTATTCAGATCATTGTCAGCTAGCTACAGGACCCCGTCCATGAATCAGGACACTCACTGTGCCTATTTGGATCTACTTGAGTCTATAAAGATACGTCCTAACATCATGGTTTTGGTGACTTTAACTTCCCATCCACTAACTGGGTAAATTACTTGTGCTCAAACTCACTTGTCCAAAGGTTCCTCAACTTCATTAACTTAAGTGCCCTGGACCAGCTGGTTGACACCCCCATGAGAGGTGCCAACATCCTGGATCTGGTGCTTACCAATATGCGGGACCACTGTAGCAGCCCCACTGTGAGGTCTTCCCTGGTGTGATCTGACCACAGCTCAGTCTCATTCAAAGTAACTATCACACCTGCCCCCTCCCCAGCAGCAACTAAACTAAAAAACTTCTCCAAAGCAGATTATAGCCTCTTACCAAAAGGTGTAAATAAGTAAATAAGTGCTTCACTGCACCTCCCCACTCAGATGGAACTGGCAGCTGTGCCAAGCTCTACACCAGTGCTTTATACAAACACCTGTATAACTGCATTGACTTGGCCTTACCTAATAGGACCAAAGCAAGTTCCTCAAGGAAGCGCAAACCTGCCTGGTGGACAACTGCTATTAACAGGCATTACAATAATAGGAATAAGAGGAATAAATTGCTGTCTAAGAGTAAGAGAGTGTGAGCCCTAAACTGAAACACTCCCTCCTCAGCTTAAACAAGCAAATAAGACTTCTTGTGAAGTCCTCCATTGCAAACTATGAATCCAAATTAGTTTCCTCAACTAAGGACAGCCATAAGGCACTCTTTAGTTAAATCCATAACCTAAAAGGAAAGGCCAAGATTTGTGCCAAACTGGTAGTTAATGATATCACATGTACTGAGCCTGTGGACATAGCTAACCTGTTGGCCGACAGGTTGTGTGAAAATTTCACTCCCCTGTCCTTGCCACATGCACCCCATGACATCCTTACAACCTGTCCCCTACCTTGTATCTCTAAAGAGCAGGTTGTAAACGCCCTCTCTGAGGCCAAAAACACAGCATCTATAGGACCTGATAACATCCCCGACTTCATCCTACATGGGCTCTTACAAGAATTAGCAACACTACTGGGTACTCTTTTCAGTCATAGTCTAAGCACTGGCTTTGTCCATCTAAATTGAAAATGGCTACCGTTATTCCCTTGCACAAAGATGGTGCTTCCATTTCCCTGGGAACTGTAGACCTGTTAGCCTGACTAGCCTTATCTGCAAGGCTGTGGAGGGAATCATCATGGACCTTATCAACAAAGATATAGGTAATCTCCAGACACTTGACCCTACTCAGTTTGGATTTGCTAAAAGGAGATCATGCCTATTAAACCTTGTGGACTTCCTTGAGATAGTCACTAAGGCCCTGGATGAGGGAAAATCTGTACATACAACCTACCTAGACTTAGCCAAGGTTTTTAACACTATCCCCCACTCAGGCATCATTGACAAACTCACCCAGCTACGTATCAACCCTTATATCATTAAATGAGTTGCTAACTGGCTCACGGATAGAACACATATAGTCAAAATAGGGGAATGCACTTCTAACAGCAGACCTGTAACCAATGGTGTTTCACAGGGATCAGTCCCAGGACCTCCACTGTTTTGAATCTGTTTCTCTGAAGTACAAGCAAAGATTAAAGGTCTGTGTCTGACAAAGTTTGCTAATGACTGCAAACCAGGAGCGATCATAGAATCTCCAAGTGATGTCACTATCCTACAAAAGGGTCTTACACAAACAAATGATTGGTGTCAAACTCATGCCCTTAAACTCAATGCAAAAAATGTTCTTGCTAACTACCATATCAACAGCAACACCCTAAGTATGCACTCAGTGGTGACAGACTTGGGCACACAAGTTGACAGCAACCCTAACTTTGATCACCATGTCTCCACAGTGGGAAGAAGGGAATTCTATATTGCTCATCTCATAAGCAAGGGCATTGCCTCCAGAAAAAAAAGAAGTTATAACCTCCCTGTATTCTTCCTTCATCAGACCCATAATTGAGTACAACGTCCCTTTTGGTATGTACCTTTCCACAAAGGTTCCTTCTAAGGAAAATTCAAGGCCTTCAGCATCTGTCCTATGTGGATTGTCTGAAATCACTGTCACTTTATTCTTTTTCATACAAACTACTCAAAGGTGATCTCTGCCTTGCATATAAGGCAATCTCTCACCCTACATTATTGTTTTGCTACATATACACAAGTAAAATGCTACATGGGTTAATTGCTCTAAAGACTGGTATGTGATATTAATAAAACCACAACACCACATAGGAATGCAGTCCTTCCGATTGAACAAATAACCAAAACAAAAAATAGATGAAGCACCAGAGAAGTTTGAAAATATAAAGGAACGTAACCAAAACTCATCAGTGGAACAGGCAGCTCTCTTTATTCCAAATTAACGCTTAACAGTTTCACCACAATTTGTCCACATAAACCGGGACTTCATCAGATAATAGAACTTTCCCTATTACCTAAATGTTTATATATATATATATATATATATATATATATATATATATATATATATATATATTCCCCCCCCCCCCCAGGGGAGAGAGAGAACGATTGATACACCTATACTAATTCTCGTAGTGTAGGCATAATATATATTGCTACCTGGTGCTTCATCTGTTTTTTTGTTTTTATATTAATAGAACCTACTGGAGGGACAGATTTGTCTCCCAGAGGTTACCACACCTTTGGAACAGACTCCCACTTCATATCAAACAGAGCACCTCATTGGCCCTCTTCAGACGCAGTCTGAAGGATTGGATGTGTAACCATAAATTCACCCTGGGGGGTTCCAACTTCCACCTGTGTTCCTCTTAGACAGGGGCAGTAGATGTTGATTGTGGAAATAAGAGTAGAACTTGGCTAGGATTGTAAGGGCCCTAGGGCCATTAGCCTAGTATCTTCCTATGATCCTATGAAACCATTAACCTTCTCAGATTTCATATTAAAAGAGTTCTGCAGTTGTGGGGTGGATGCATGTCTCTTACTTACTCAAATCCAAACACAGTAAAAGTTCTGAACCGCAAAGAAAACAATCTTAAAATGACATTCATTCTCAGATTAGCAGGAGGAGTATTTCAGAGGGCAGAGTGGAAGTGAAACCTGAGTAGATAAGAAACAGGTGAAAGCAAGGAGTACAAAACTGTGATACAGAGTGAGGTTATAAAAAGTAAATTCAGATTGTAAAGCCTGCATTTATGGCAGATATAGCTAAATAATGGAATAATAATTTTGTTGAATAAGGTGTAACATCTGAGTGTTTAAAGGTGAACTAAAACTTCAAGATGAAAGGGTGACAATTACTGTATAATACAGGGGGGTACTTAAAAAACGCCTTCACAAAATCTGTTAGAAAACTAGGAGAAACACCCAAACTGAATGTGTGTAAGACACAGCTAGTAAGACTTGCACTGTGTGGCTGACTGTGGTACACTAGTGGACAATGCTTTGACCCACATTTGGTCAAGAGCTTTTCAAATGAAAGGACACTGTAATGTGAATTGGCAGCTACATCAGAAACTGTGTAGAATTTACTTTTCATAAATAGTTGCAAAAGCATTTGCAACACGAGTCATTAAGAATTACTGAAAAATTAAGAGGTAGTAGCATAAGTTGTAAATAATTACTGAAAATTAAGAGGCAGTAATTATGCGGAGTTATCCAGAAGCAGCTATTAAGAAGAAAAGAAGCAAGGAAGCTAGATTACATATCAAATGAAGAAGGACATGTGCCGCATTACTCAGCTTGGTTTCCACCTTGTGAATGCAGAATCCTGTCTGCTGAAAGGTGTAAAATTGTATGTGCATACAAAAACAAAAGCAGTGTAGATTAAAGAAGGGCCCACTGTGAAAAGTCTGTGCATAACCTAGTGGCAGCTGTACGAGTCAAATTCCTCAGAAATGCACCTGGCTATACTGTGGGTTACTACAGGACTTCTGACTTGCTTATTTTCACTAACTCAATGGTAACAAAAGACAGAAGGAAAAAGAGAAAAACCCTGCAAGTGTAAAATGAGAAGAACTTGCAGAATTGTGATCATGTAGAACAAACAATAAATCAAAAAAATATTCTGTGATTTGTGAACTCAGTGAGTTTTGCATTCATTGAGTTACCAGTCCTCATGTGATAAGTCTACCATCAAAGAAAACTTGAGAGCAATTGAGCTAATAGGAATTTTTAAGCAGATTTAATTAAGATACAAATGGGGTTATGGTCAAAATGACTGTAGGGTAGCTTAGACAAAATAACCCAAATGACTTGTTAATATTACTAACTAATAAATTAGTCAAAGTATTAGATAATATGAGCAATAAGAGACTTACTGCATGCCCCACTGTAAATTTATGATTGTGCAGCCAGTGAGGAAGACATCATTTAAATGTAGCTAAGGTGTTACATTACTGGATAACCAATGGAAATGTATTCTACAGGTAAAGGATGTGGTGGGTTAGATAGCTGTCTTATTAGCAAGTCATATCTGTGAAAAACAAGACTGAAATCCTTGGTTGGAGTATTAGTTTACTTACAGTTTTGTAGAGCTTTAGGAAATCTAGTAGTACACGGTCTTTAGTGACACAGAAAGTTAAGCAAGGGTCACCATGTAGAAGTCGCTTTAAGGTAGAATATGATGAGTGGGCTTTCTGTCAGGCCAGCTTATAAAGCTTAGTTCTGTTATTTCCTTAGAGTCTTTGTGGTATTTTATGTTTGATGAGATATTTGAAAGAAATAAATGAGAAAGGTGGCATTTTATTCAATGATAGTCCTAAAGAGGGACAAATTGAGAAGAATTATAACTTCTTTGGCTTTAAGGGATATTCCATTGGAAAGTAATCGGACAAGGTAGAATAATTCCCTAGCTATTGTTGTAATACGGTGAGTAAGCCTCCAGTCAGGTTTTGTGCCACGTGAATGAAAAACTGCAATGGTTTTCCCTCTACATAAGGGTGGACCATCAGTGGACCCTGAGAACTACTGACCCTTAAGACTGACTAGTCTCATATGCAAAGCCATGGAAAGAATTGTCATAGAAATGACTAATTAGGACATAGAAAGCCTTCAAACACTGGATCCAACCAAGTTTGGCTTTGTCAAGGGCAGGTCATGCCTACTCAACCTGGTGGATTTCTTTGCAAAGGTGACCAGTGTAACAGATGAGGGTAGAATGCACCATACTGCCAACCTTGACCTGGCTAAAGCATTTGATACAATATCCCATTCAGGCATTCTCTCATAGACATAGGCCTAAACCCCAATGTTACTTACTGGATAGCCAGCTGGTTCTCAGTTAGAAACTAGGCAATTAGGATATTAGAGACCATCTCCACAAAAAGACTGGCCACTAGCAGAGTCCCTCAAGACTCTGTGCTGGGCCTGCTCCTTTTTGGCTTCTGATTCTTTGAAGTCAGTGCTAATGTCATGGACCTCTAGCTCACTTACGTTTGTAGATGATTACAAACTAGGAGCAATCATAGAAGTCACTAACATCCTACAGGAAAGACAAACACAGACAAATGACTGGTGCCAAAGCCACAGCTTAAAACTCATTTGAAAAAATGAATAATAGTATCCTTTGAGAAGTCAGCCACCCTAGGAAATTACTTCATCAATGACACACACCCTAAGATTAGAACCAGTAGTCAGGGATTTAGGTATGTATGTAGATAGTAACCCTGCTTTTGATCAGCATGTGTCTAAGGTAGTGAATCATTTTATGTTGCTCAACTTATAAGCAAGGGCATGGCATATAGGGTAAAGGAAGTCATCATTCCACTGTATCTGACCCTCATTAAGGCCATCACTGAGTACACTGTCTTTGGTATATACCTAACCAGGGGCATACAACTGGAATGTCCAGAGAGATTCCTCACAAAAAAAAATACAGGGCATAAACTGCATGTCCAGTGCAGATGTCCTCAAAGCCCTATCTGTATACGAGGTGATCTATGCCTGGCATGCAAGGCATTCTTGGAACCCTCTCTGACGGACCTTTTGTCTATCTTCAAAATGAATAGCATCAGAATTACTCAATCTAGGGATGAAAAATTTGCTTACAACTCAAATACAGTTATGTGTCTCACAGAATTTCCCTTCTCTGAAACAAGCTTCCCATCCAAGTGAAGCAGAGCTCTTCCTTAATGCTGTTCAAGAGAAAATTGGAGCAGTAAGTGGGAAATCATAAATGTACCCTGGGTCTAACACCTAATTCTCTAATGAACCGAAGTAGCCTGTAAGTCTTGCCCCAACTTACATATACCCCTTAAAATAACTTCTAAGGCATTTAAACTTGTGGCGTGCATTTCAGAAGCTTTGCTAGGCTTATAAAGTCCCCAGATGTCATTAGCCTGGTATACACGCATTAACTCATTATCACTGCAAATACCCAGATCAGTAATAACTGTGTTGGTGTCCTGTGGAGTATTTTTATGTGGTACAAACAAGAATAGTGTTGTTTCTCAAACAAGACTACAGTACATTTTAGCATTGCCTTTAAGCCCATGGTTAGTACACTGGGCATTGGTCTGATTTGTTCCTTGTTAAAGTATCAGAACCAGTATGTAGGGAGCTAGTGACTTACTTTCAACTTGACTGAATATTTACATCTGTCACAAATGATGTCAGTGTAAGGGATTGTCATTAAACATGAGACAGTTTCACAGCTTCAGAGCTGCAAGTGCTAGAAAGCTGGCCACAAAAGGGGCTAGAGCAGTCTGTGGTTTCATGGAAAGGTATAGAGGAGTGGGAGAATTAATGGTGGTGGATAGAGTATGCAGGTTAGGGTAAGCATTGTGAGCACTTTCCCTTCAAGACACACTCAAGGTTATACTCAATACCTCACAGTAACTGAATTTTGAAACCTTGTATTGTAAACCACACTCAGGCTTACATTGTATTCCATGTACTAACTGATATGTCTACCCTTAGCATATCTAGACAAGGAGCTTACAGTGCACTAGTTGCAGCTGATACTTTTCTCAAACAAGCAGCAGAATTGAACTGTACTGTAGTAAAAGTTAATATAATAAAATTGTCACACCTACAGCTGAGCATAGTGTTAACACAGAAAAGGCTAGCCTGTTTGAAAGACATACCACGTACTAGTATAACAGGAACAAAAATAGCCTTACCTTGAGGCACTGTATGGAGCCTGCCTTATCTTACTGAAAGAGAATGTCACCTAAATGCAGAATCTGAAGTAGGAGATTCATTTGTCTGCAACCTGTGGGTTATGGTTCCGACATCGGATCCGGACCGGCATGGTTTACCAGCTATGGATCCAAGCTCTCAGCTCCTCCCCTCACCCATAATGCCCTGCTCTCCCTACATGACCTCAGATCTTGTTTGCCGCGCTGGTGACCAGATTTGTGTTCCTAAGCTCTTCAGCTAAGTGCTCTTTTTTCAAGTATTTAGAGTGTTAAAAATTGTATTTTTTTGTGAAAGTTGTGTGAAAGTTTAGGTTTCCCTATTACTTAATTATACTTTCTAGTGTTTTAAATTTAATTTTACTTTTCCCTCCCCTCGCTGGTAGCGTAGTGTGTGTTTGGGCCTGTTGTGTGCTTTAGTTACTTTGCTTTTACCCTTAGTTTAAGTAACTTTTTTTTGTACTTTGGGATGTCTGAACAACCCAAAGCTGTGTTCTCTAAGTGCTCCGAGTGTGGCCATAAGCTTTCCCCGGCTGATGGCCACACTGTCGTTGATGTCTTGGGGTTGAACACCTCACTTCTGGATGTTCCATTTGTGCAGGGTTCAACCCCAGGGCATTGAAGGAGCGGAGGTCCAAGCTTGTCTTGGCGGGTCTTTTGCCACCGGACTCGGCTCCGGCCTCCGCTCCTTCGGGGGTAACCGTTTCACGGTTGTCTCCTCTCCTCCCCTCCTCCTCCTGGGACTCAACCTCCCTGTAGTGGTTCGGAGGAGAGGAAGCTAGGAAGAAGGACCGGAGGAGAAGCACCATAAGCGGCGGGCCGAGACCTCTGTTTCGGCCCGCCAGTCAAGCGGCTTCTCCTCCGGCCTCCTTGTCTGCTGGTTCTCCCTCCTCGGCTCCGGTCACCTGTGTGTTTTCACGGGACCTGAGGAGGAGGAGACCCGATCTCCGTCGAGGCTATCCAGGAGGCACTCTAGGCCTACCTCGGTAGCCTCGTCGAGATCGACCTATAGCCTGTCAGACGCTGATCTGGACCGGATGATGAGAAGGTTCATCCAGGCCCAGATGCAGATGGGAGTGCTCTTGCCTCACCCCCTCTGGGGGGGAGCTCGACCCCTTTCTTTAAGCCAATTGCTCCTTCTCCGACCCGCTACCCGGGTTCGGAGCAGTTTGAGCCGAGCAGCTTCGGAGCCGGGGGTGGGTCAGCGCTGATAGTACTTGGTACTTCAGATCCGACCCTGCCCTCGAGTGCTTCGGATCCGACCTCTCGGAGCCTGGATCCGAGCTTCGGATCCGGGGGGATCAGTTCTCCTTCGGCACCGTCTGTGTCGGAGCGCACTGTCCCTTCGGATCCGAGCGCTTCGGCGCCGGCTCCGATCCACTCCTCGGATCCGAGGGGGAGCCGATTGTCGGATCCTTTGGTCAAGGTCAGCTCCCCTTCGGCTTTTGATGTAGTGGAGAGGGCCCTGTTGAGGGTCTCCGGACCCCCGGCACTTGCTTCGGCTCCGTCCCGCGCTCCATCTGCACTGGGTCAGGCTTCCACCATCCGGCCCTTGGGACAGCCCGCTCCTTTGCCCCAAGCTGTTCCCCTGGAACAGGTCACTGTTTGCGAGGAGTCCTATGACAGCCCCCCGGAGGATATTCCCCGCAAACATACGTGCAAAAGGAGGCACATTGACTCCCCCGAGTCTCTCACAGATGACACGGACTTGGAGGAAGGGGAAGGCTCCCCAAGATCACCCCCCGAGGATGTCTCATTTGGAGACATCATGGAAATGCTCCGTATAAGGGGGGGGGTGGTCTGCCCCCAAGTCTTCCTCGGATGAGTCCGTGTTCTTGGAGGCATTTGAAGCGGGCCCGTCTACCTCTTGGGTGTCCCCTCCTGACGACCCCCTGGTGGACCTCATTACCACCAGGGCATGGAAGGAACCGGACACCGTGGAGCCAATCCCAAAAAGGCCCGACCGTATCCTCAGTCCCCCGGCTGACCGTGCCCATTGGAGTAAGGGGCCTCCGGTAGATGCCATGTTGACGGCGGCGGCCACCAAGAGGGAACTTGCTCAGGAGAGTCCCTCAGTCCATCCCCCGAGCAAGGAGTCTCGGATGATGGACCGCTTGGGGAAGCGGATGTTTAGTTCAGCGACCTTCTCTGTGAGGGCACTGAACTACCTGGCACATGTGATTAGGATGCAGCGCGATCTTATAAAAGAATACGCTGCATCCCCCCCCAGAGTCCATGTCGGAGGAGGACAAAGTGCTGCACTCCACCCGCATGGCCACTCTCAGGTCCGTCACTAATACCTCTATGCGGTTACTGTCCCATGCTACGGAAGGTGCCGCTAGAGCCGCAGGGGCAGGCCTAGTTACTAGACGTCAGGCCTGGCTCCGTCATTGCGATTTCTCGGAGCCCTTCAAGGCATCATTTGCGAACGCCCCTTTCGATGGTTCTGCCCTCTTTGGCAAAACTGTTCACGACACTTTGACCCAGAGCGAGAAGGACGGGAAGACGCTGTCTGCCATCGGAATCCGCTTCTCTGCACCCCAGAGGCCCTATTCTAGGAACCAAAAGGGTCAGAAGAAGATGTGGTTCCGGAAGTCGCAGCAATCCCAGCCTGCTCCAGACAACCAGTCCTTCCGTGGCAGAGGAGGACAGGGAGGACACCGCCCTAGGGGCAGAGGGGCTCCCAGGAACTTCGGGTCCAGAGAACCCTTCTCTGAACGGCCCGCAGCAGCCCTGAGGGGTTGCCCGGCTGCTCCACTCTGGAGGCAGTCGGGGGACGTTTTTCGGAACACCTAGCGGCATGGGAGTCCATAACATCAGACCGCTGGGTTCTCCAGATCATATCCAGAGGATACCGTATCCCCTTTCTTCACTTGCCAAAATTGAAGTCCCTCCCCGACGTTCCACCCGGTCAGTGGGAGGCCGCTTTGGCAGAAATTGGCCATCTGCTAAAGAAAAGAGCCATCCAGCCCGTCCCGCCAGACCAGATCGGATTAGGGTTCTACTCCAGGTTCTTTTTAGTGCCAAAAAAGACGGGGGATCTAAGACCAATTTTAGACCTTTCTCTCTTGAACCTGGCAGTTCCCAAGGAGAAATTCCGAATGGTTACATTGCAGTCTATTCTCCCCCTTCTGGGAGAAAACCACTGGATGTGCTCCATAGACCTCAAGGATGCGTACTACCACATTCTAATGGACAGGCGCTCCAGGAGGTTTCTCCGCTTCCGGCTGGGAGACAGTCCCTACCAATTCCGGGTCCTTCCCTTTGGTCTCACCACAGCCCCCAGGGTGTTCACCAAAGTATTAGCAGTGGTAGCGGCCCACCTGAGGCTTCAGGGGGTGCAGGTCTTTCCTTAACTGGACGACTGGCTTCTCACCGCCCCAACAAGGCATCTACTTCTCTTGGCGCGAGACTCCTTTCTCCAGCTTGCTCCACGCCTGGGCATCACGATAAACACAAAAAAATCCAACCTAGCACCCACTCAGATCATAGATTTTATAGGTGCCAGGTTAGACACGAGGAGATTGAGAGCCTTCCTCACAGCGGACAGAGTGCAAAGCCTACAGCTCCAGGTGCGGGCCATTCTCCACTCAAACTCAGTTCCGGCGGAGTTGGTCCTGAGGGCCCTAGGGTCCATGGCGGCAGCGATTGCGCTTCTTCCTCTCGCCAGGTTCAATATGCGTATCCTTCAATGGACACTCATGGTTCAGTGGTCGTATCTTGCTCTTCCTATGCATCATCCCATTGCGATCAGCAAAGCGTGCAGGCGGTCCCTCCTGTAGTGGCTACACTCTCCAGATCTCCATGGAGGCCGCCCCTTTTGTGCCTCTCCCCCTCTCGCCACGGTGACCACGGACGCCTCCCGCCTCGGGTGGGGGCATTGCAGGCCGGACGGTCCAAGGCACGTGGGACGATTCAGAGACCTTGCTGCATATCAATGTTCTAGAGATGAGAGCAGTGCTCTTAGTGTTGCTAGCACTTCAGGCCTTTCTTCCCTTGGGAACAATTGCGATTCAATCGGACAACATGTCTGTTGTCTGGTATATCAACAAACAGGGAGGAACCAGGTCTTACCCCCTTTGTTGAGAAGCCATGAGAGTGTGGGAATGGGCAATCTCCACCAACCGCTTTCTCATAGCAACGCATATTCCGGGTCGGTCCAACATCCTGGCGGACAAACTCAGTCGCACCATCCTCACCCCCTACGAGTGGTCTCTCAATACTCAGGTAGCGGAATGCATCTTCGCACAGTGGGGAACTCCTTGTTGCGATCTTTTTGCGTCTCCCTCAAACACCAAATGCGACAGTTTTTTCGCCCTGATACCTCCTCCCGGAGGTTAACCAAGAGACGCTCTGGTGCATGCTTGGCCACCCGGTCTTCTTTATGCTTATCCCCCCTTGCCTCTGATGCTCCAAGTTCTTCAGAAAGCCTCTCGGTTGGGGTGCAGAATGATCCTCATTGCCCCTTTTTGGCCTCGACAGATCTGGTTCCCCTTCCTAAGGTCTCACTCAGTGAATCCTCCTTGGATTCTAGATCCCATTCCGGATCTGATTTCTCATCCATCCCACTTACCTCCTCCGAACCTGGACAACCTCAAGCTGACCGCTTGGCTGCTCCAGTTCCACTCCTGATCAGGACTCCCGGTATTTCGTCCCCTGTTAAGGCCATCCTGGTGGCAGCTCATAAACCATCCACTAGGAAAGTCTACCATAGCAAATGGAAACGGTTCTCTTTGTGGGCGGAACGGCAAGGCCTGAACCCCTTCACAGTTCCTCTCCCTTTGGTGCTTGACTTTTTAACCACTCTTTTTAATGATGGTGCCAGCAGCTCCACGGTCAAAGTACAACTTGCAGCAATTTCTCATTATCACATTGGTCATGACTCCAGTCCACTCATGTCTGCCAAATTGTGTAAGATTTTCCTTAAAGGTACTTTTCTTCTCAGGCCCTCTATAAAGCAAGCAGTTCCTCCTTGGGACCTTTCCTTAGTTCTTCAGGCCTTGACCGCCCCCCCCCCTTCGAACCGGCGGCTACGGTAGATCTGAAATTATTATCTTTCAAGACCGCCTTCTTAGTAGCCATTACCTCGGCCAAGAGAGTCTCAGAGCTTCAAGCATTATCAGCTAAACCTCCGTACTTGGTCTTTCATCCGGACCGTGTTTTCCTCAGGACCAACCCGTCCTTTCTTCCTAAGGTAGCTTCTGAAGCAAACATTAATCAATCCATTAACCTCCCTGTTTTCTTCCCTAAATATCAAAACAAGGGTGAGTACAAGCTTCACACCTTAGACGTTCACAGGCAACTTAGATTTTATCTAAACAGGACTGCTGGTCATAGGCAATCCGACCAGTTGTTCATTTCCTTTGCTAAATTTAATTTGGGCAAGCCAATTTCCAAAGTCTCATTATCTCGCTGGATTTCACAATGTATCTTACTAGCTTATCAAGCTTCAGGAAGGCCCGCACCGGAGGGTGTACATGCCCATTCAATCCGGTCAGTCTCTACCTCGGCAGCCTTTACGGCTAGGATTCCTCTAGATGATATTTGTGCAGCAGCCACGTGGGCTTCATCTCATACCTTTATTGCCCACTACAAGTTGGATCTTGCATCTAGGGGTAGAGCATCCTTTGGCTCCGTGGTGCTCCGGAATATCCTTCCATGATGGCCGCCCAAGATTCAGGTAGCTGGGGACTCTGTCCCACAGGTTGCAGACAAATGAATCTCCTACTTCAGATTTAGAAGATGTCCTTCATGGATGCATCTGCAGTCATAACAAGTGGGTTGTCCTGTCGTCAGGCAGCCCTGCAGTCGGCCGGATTCCAAAGTCCGGGTCCGGCTTCGGCTGATGTCGCACTCCACCCGACGTCATCTCTGTTGGTCTTCGGGTATAAAAGCATCAGCCGACGCCATTTTCCTCAGTCTTTCTTGCCGCGTGGCGCCCGAAGCAGAAGCTGTTCGCAAGTGCCGGTCGGTCGGATCCAGAGATTACTTCTACCGAATACTACTTCGAAGACTTCTAAAGCTAAGTACCCGTTGGGGACTCTTTCTTGCCTCAGCCGATGTCAGAAAAAGTTAACAATTGTTTAACCTGTGGGAAACAAATACCTCATAAAGATTTCCACTCTTACTGTCTGCCTTGTTTAGGCCCAGCCCACGACGTAGCAGCCTGTTCGGCCTGTGCCTCCTTCAACCGACGAGCGCTTAGGCGTCGGTCGGAGTTTGCAAAACAGATTTTTGGTACTGATTTAGCGTACATTATGCCATCGGATCCTCCGACTACCCAATCTTCCAAAAGCAAAGATAAAGACCGACATTCGCGGTCCGCGGTTTCGGCGAAACCACGGTAAAGCAAACGCGAATGTCTCGGTTTCGGCGAAACCGAGAAAACTGATCAAAGTACAGCTGAACCTATTCTTACAACTGAGGCCCTGCTACAACTCTTGAATCGACCTCAGAAATTTTACCCACTACGGTGGTTGACTTATCAGACACCATCCCTTGGATGTCTCTACCCCAGCACGTGGTGCTGCTAGGCCTCCAGCAGCCATGTCCATTAAGGCCTTCGCCAGGGCTAAAGCAGCCAAGACTACTAAATCAGTGCCTGTTAAACCCCCCACATCCAGGCCCTCTTCTAGTTCTCAAATGCTTTCTTTGGCAGAAGATTTAATTTCTTTAATTAGAGGATCTCAATCTCACCCAGACAGGGCCTCTCAGCCCCCAGAGAAGAGACCTAGGGCAGAGCCCCCTGGGCCAGTGTCTTCTGATGATTCTGCTGATGAATCAGACATTACTGATCAGCCAGAGGCTCCCTTCTCCAATTTTGAAGATTCTGATGCTGAAGAATCCATTCCAGCTGCTTCCCCACCAGAAGAATTCTCCTTTGGGGAAACCTTGCATGCCATGCGAGAACAGTTCCAATGGCAGCAACAGGATTTTTCAGACTCCAGAAAAAGACTTAGCACCTTTCTGCACCTCCCACAGCACAGGCCCTTAGCTATACCTCCTGTTCTCTCTGTGGTGGATGATGCTTTCAATGATGTTTGCTCCGCTCCAGATTCTTTACCCCCAGCCCCTGCCAAACCAGACAGATTTTACAGGGTGCCAGATACTCATCACCACCTTTACAAGGCCCCACTTGCAGACCCAGAAACTATATCCCAGGGTCCCAAGGCAGTAGCCGCGACCACAGCTAGAAACCCTATTCCTTCTGAAAGGGAAGCAAGGTCATTAGACAGATGGGGTAAAACACACTACACTTCAGCTACTCTCTCAGCTAGAGCTTTAAACTGTCACTTTCACATGATACAATACCAAGAGTTTATGCTTGATCAGTTAACTAAAAACTAACCACTGATGAATCTCTTGATAAGAAATATGTATTAGAGATGGTAAATAACATACAACAGGTTAGCAACCATTCCTTAAAATGTGGCTATGATGCACTGGAGGCTTCATTTAGATCAGCCATGACAGGCACAGTGATAAGAAGGCATGCATGGCTAAAGGAACAAGCTTTACCGGATCATGTTAAAGCTAAGTTGCTAGATGCTCCTATGGACAAGACAAGTTTGTTTGGTACACCTGCCCAGCAGGTTATGAAGAAAATGGAAGAAAAGGCAAAATCTGTTCAAACTGTTAAAGATTTCTTGCAGCTTCAACCCCAAGGTTTAGCAGGAACTGGCCTGCCAAAATTGGTCCTTTCCTGACTCCACAAAATTTCAAAGGGGCAGGAATAGACGTTCCAGAGGCAGAAACCAATCCAGAGGAGGTGCCTACAGAGGACGACAGTGGCAAGGTAACAACAGAGGCACAGACGCAGCCACTGCCACTACATCAGCACAACCACAGTGACTTAATCCTAACTCCGCCTACCAGGGAACAAATAGCAGCTCCTCTAGGCGGAAAGTTAACCTTATTTTCAAAGAACTGGCACTACATAACAAAAGACAAGTGGATTTTACAAACCATAGATCAAGGTTACGGTTTCACTTCCACACTTTACCAGTCAAAGAGGAATGCCAAATCTACCTCCAAATCAAAAAACAGAGGCTCTACGCCAGATAATGGAGTTAGCAAACATGAGAGCTGTGGAAAGAGTGCCAACAGCAGAACAAGGAAAGGGGTTCTATTCCAGACTATTCCTAGTTCCAAGAAAGGAAAAAAGTTGGAGACCAATTCTCGACCTGTCCACCTTAAATACATACATCATTGTCCCAAAATTCAAAATGCTGACCCTACAGCAACTTCTTCCCATGCTGGGCAAGGAGTCTTGGCTGGTAACTCTAGATCTCAAGGAGGCATACCTGCACGTCCCCATTCGACCAATCTGCAGAAGATACCTCAGATTTCTTGCAGGATCAGAGCACTATCAATTCTCAGCATTGCCCTTTGGCTTATCTACTGCGCCCAGAGTATTCACAAAATGCCTGGCATCAGTAATCGCCCATTGCAGACTACAGGGAATTCAGATTTACCCATACCTGGACGACTGCCTACTACAAGGGGACAACAAAAGCAAGCTGACAACAGATTTACAATGGGTCATTTACTTGTTACAAGGACTGGGATACACAGTCAATTTACAAAAGTCAAGGCTGATACCATCCCAAACAAGGACATTCTTGGGCTCTGAATTGGACACAGTACAACAAATGGCATTCCTGACTACAGAAAAACAAAAAGAACTTCCTCTTTACTTCTTGGCACTAACAAAACTGAACGAGTTAACAGCAAGAAAATTTCTGCAGGCCTTGGGCTTCATGGCATCATGCATAATCTTGGTCCCATTTGCCAGACTACATATGAGGAAACTACAGTGGTACCTAAAGAATTTATGGTCCCAACACAGACACAGTCTAGAAACAGAAATCCCACTAATTCCATGCTTAAAACAGGAGTTCCTATGGTGGGCTCAGGCATGCCAGTCAAACCCAGGCCTACCCTTTCGCAGATGTCAACCAAGCCAGACCATCACAACAGGCGCTTCAGACCTAGGATGGGGGCCCACATGCTGGACAAATGCGTGCAAGGATTGTGGACACAGGATCAACTTCACCTGCACATCAATCTAAAAGAAATGCTGGCAGTAAAACTGGCAATCCAAAAGTTCAAACCATTCCTCAAAGAGGGCCAGTTGATGATAAGGACAGACAACACCACAGTCATGTGGTACATCAACAAACAGGGAGGCACTCATTCATACCCCTATGCAGAATGACCTTGGAGCTGTGGACCCTGGCACTCAGCTACAACATTCAGTTACAGGCAATGTTTGTACCGGGAAAGACAATACTCTAGCAGACATATTAAGCAGAACCACTTCGGATGCCCACGAATGGAAGCTGCACCGGACATCTTCAAGACCATCTCAAAGAAATGGGGAATGCCACAGATAGACCTATTCGCATCACCTCTCAATCACCAGCTCAAAAAGTTCTGCACAAGGACATTCCACCCACTAGCATGGAAAGTGGACTCACTCTCCTTCAACTGGAAAGGCCTAACAGCATATGCATTCCCACCTCTTCCTTTGATACACAAGGTACTACTAAAAATCAAGGAAGAACGTCCAAGGATAATCCTGATAGCCCCAAACTGGCCAAGACAACACTGGTACCCACTACTGAAGAGCATGTCCCGGAACAATATGTGGCCAATACCCCTGATGCCTTTGATGTTAACTCAGAACAACTACAGCATCATACATCCAAACCTAAAAACGCTGCAACTGACTGCATGGAACATCACATAGCAGCAGCTAATCCAGAACTTTCCCAAAGAGTTAAAGACATTATTCTTGAAGCACGCAGACCTTCAACAAGAAGGAACTATGCTGGAAAATGGAAAAGGTTTGTCATTTGGAGTACCGAAGAGGAAAAGATGTGTCAAACATAGATATGCCTAACATTCTGGAGTATCTGGCGAACTTCTTCATTCAGGCCTGTCCTACTCCTCCATCAAGATACATGCATCAGCTATTTCAGCAGAATACAGCTTTGATCCACCTGTTTTTGCACCCTTTGCTCAGGCAGTTCCTCAGAGGAATCAAGAATGTAAAACCTCCAAGGAAACCACCATTACCAGCCTGGGATTTAAACTTTGTGCTAGAAAAGTTGACACTATCACCCTTTGAACCAGCAGCAACAGCAGACCTACAACACCTGTCATGGAAAACTGCTTTCCTACTGGCAATTACTTCAGCAAGGAGGGTTTCAGAACTACAGGCCTTAATGGCAGTGCAACCCTTCCTAATCTTCCACCAAGATAGAGTGTCCATGAGAACTAATCCTACATTTATGCCCAAGGTGGTATCCAGAGTATCTTTAAACCAGGCAATCCACCTACCTACCTTCTTTCCCAACCCACAAAACAGACGGGAAAGAATACTGCATACCTTGGATGTACATAGACAGCTACGCTACTACTTGGACAGAACAAAAATAGCAGAAAGACTGACCAACTTTTTGTAGCCTATGCAACAGGAAGGGAAGGAAAAGCTATTTCCAAACAGACAATCTCCAAATGGATAGGAAATTGCATACGATACTGTTACTCCTTCCATGGAAAACCAATTCCACAGAACATAAGACCTCATTCTACAAGGGCAACAGCCACTACCACAGCCTTCTTACGAGGAGTGGCAACCAAAGACATTATTGAGGCGGCTACTTGGACCTCCGTGCATACATTTGCCAAGCATTATAATTTGCCTCTATATTCCAGATCCCGAGCAGGGTTTGCCACTGCTGTACTGCAAGGGATCCTAAACACACCATAATCTACTTTTATCCTCCTCCCTAGTTGGCTATGGTATTCTACCCACTTGTTATGACTGCAGATGCATCCATGAAGGACATAGTACAGTTTTGTACCTACCATAAATGTAGATGTCCGAACTGGATAGCATCTGCAGTCAGGATTACCCTCCCTCCTTCGCCGCTGTGGTACTCCGAGGGTGTTTACCCTCCTAATAGCTAGCTGTTGGGGGGGAGTCTTTTATGGTGTATTTGTTTGTATATATGTACATATATGCTTATTGTTGTGTTTACCTCTATCTATTTGGAAACATTGGCATCTATCCAAATTTTAGCCTGCAAGAGGGCTACTGGCATCTGGGGCAAGAAACACTGAGGAAAATGGCGTCGGCTGATGCTTTTATACCTGAAGACCAACAGAGATGACGTCGGGTGGAGTGCGACATCAGCCGAAGCCGGACCCGGACTTTGGAATCCGGCCGACTGCAGGGCTGCCTGACGACAGGACAACCCACTTGTTATGACTGCAGATGCTATCCAGTTCGGACATCTACATTTATGGTAGGTACAAAACTGTACTTTATGTACTCACCATAACGTTCCATCTGAGTAGGTGTATTCATTTGTCTGCAACCATCCCGCCCTCCTATCCCCCTGGCCTTTCAGTTTCCTGCATATGTTGTGTTACCCTCTTCAGGGTGTTTATGCTGTTGGCAAACTCGATCTGAGGTCATGTAGGGAGAGCAGGGCATTATGGGTGAGGGGAGGAGCTGAGAGCTTGGATCCATAGCTGGTAAACCATGCCGGTTCGGATCTGATGTCGGATCCATAACCCACAGGTTGCAGACAAATGAATACACCTACTCAGCTGGAACGTTATGGTGAGTACATAACTTCTAATTTTACTTGATTAAAGGGATGAAACCTGTACTAGACAAAAACAGGTATACATTCCTGCTGTTTCCAGACTACTACTTATACTTTTTGTGAGGAGTTGTGCTCAACATAAAAAGATCACCAAGCTTCACAGTGGCTCAATGTTAACTCTTGGCAGCATCTTACAAAATGGGAGCCAGCCATTCCCATAAAGACTTCAGCAGAAATTCCTTCAATCAAGCTAGTGACCAGAGCAATTGTTGTTATACCATCTCTGACAAGGATCATATTAGTCCATGCAGGCTATGATAGATTCTCAACATGTCATTCCTGTTAAAATTCTAGTATCAGATATTACTAGGTGTGTTGAAGTCTCTCAGTTCTTTCTCCTTATCTCCTTTTCAGCTGCACTGTGTAGTTCCACTCAGACCTCTGCAAAAAGAGTGCTAATCTGCGCAATAGTCCACATTTAAATCTAGACAACACCTGATGAAATGGGAGTCATCCCACCACAAGAAGACTCTTGGTGGAAGGCAGTTCAATCAGGCTAGTGACTGGAATGATGGTTGTTGCCTCTGTGACATGAATGATGAAGGATCACCCTAGGCTGGTCATGGTAGGCAAGCAGTACTCAAATCTCTAGAAAAGTGTAGTTGTGGGTATAATCGGGCTTGGGAAAGTCTCTCCTTCCTCTCTGCCTGTTTCCTTTTCAGATGTACTATATGGTAGAGTCAGAACTCAGCAAAAAACACTACCAAGATACAAAATGGTCTGAATTTAAATCTAGGTAACACAGACCACACTGGAGCTAAACAATCAGTGGAAGTTTATAATGGACGTACTTCCTTTGATCTGGTGATCTGAACAATGACATTAGGTACTTCTATCACAAGGAATACATAGGAATCACTTCAGGCTGGTCAGGACACACACTTGACACTGAAATCCCCAGCAAGGTTTAGTTCCAGTCGTTGCAAGGCTTGGTAAAGTTTTTCATTCCTTCTCATTTTTTAGATAATGTTAATCCCTTTGCAGTCAAAGAATACAACACAAATAATATGCAAGAAAAGAACATATTTAAGCTAAACTAAAATAAAAAGTATATTATCATAATACTGCAGTACAAATGTAAAAGACCTAGAAATCAAAAATAGTCCCGGAGTATGTTTATCTGGTAGCTCTCATAGATTGTCAAAAAATTCAGCAGAAATGTTTGCGGATTGGCAAACCCCACCCCAAAGAAAAAATTAAATTAAAACACCACTTGCAGTAAAAAAGAACAAAAGAAAAGAAAGTGCAAAAATAATAATCCAAGAAATCAAAAACAGTCACACACCACTTTTTACCCGAGAGCTGTGATAGATTAAACGTTGTCATGATGTCCTTCAAGAATGCAGCTGCAGTCCTGACATATGGGTTGTCAGAAGGGACCGATGCACTCGCGGAGGGCTTAGGTGTGGTATCGGTGGACGACGCGGGCCGAGGATGTTGGTCCCGGTCCTTGCGTTTTTTGGTAGGCTGTGCTGTCGGTTGTTCCGACGGCATGATATATGCGAAAGATTCACCAAAAAAGTCTTCGGCAAATTCTGCCCGGCGCCTGAGTGTGCGCTTATTAAAGCAAGTACAGGCAGCACAGGCCGAGACGTCGTGGTCTGGGCCCAGGCAAGGGAGGCAGTAAGAATGGAAGTCCTTATGAGGTATTTGTTTACCACAAGACAAACAATTATTAACTTTTTCAATTTTTTCTGACATCGGCTGAGGCAAGAAAAAATGTTCCCCAACGGGGTACTTAGCTTTTAGATGACTTCGGTAACTGAAACACAGGAGCTGAACGACCGGCACTTGCGAACTGCTTCTGCTTCGGGCACCGTGCGGCAAGAAACACTGAAGAAGATGGCATCGGCAGATGCCTTTATACTCCAGCCGCTCTGACGTCGGGGAGGAGGCGACATCAGCCGACGCCGGACCCAGACTTTGGAATCCGGCCGACCGAAGGGCTGCCTGAGGCAGGACAACCCATATGTCAGGACTGCAGTAGCATATCTATCGGACATCTACATTTATGGTAGGTACAAAACTGTACTTTCTCCACAGTTCATTTACAGTTAATCCCATCAAAGAATACAACAGAAATGTTGGCTTACTGGCTATAACCAAGACCTTTTCTAAACTCTAAGAAAAACATTCTTAAGGTAAAATAACACATTTAAGTGAAAAAGCAATGCAATAAAACAAGTAAAATAAAAGAAAACTAAGTACAAAAAGTATGAACCAAAATGTAAAAATAGTCACAGTATGATTTTACCTGCTAGCTCTTGTAATTATTAAACATCGATCAATGCTGCTTATCATAAATTAAAAAAAAAATGTTTCTTTCATGGCTCCTTCCACAGTCCTTCCAGTGTGTGTAACTAATTTTATCTTTAAACAGGGTCATGCTTGACTAGTGCATGAGCTGGGCTACAGAAGGATGTTATGCTATTGACTCTATATATATATATATATATATATATATATATATATATATATATATATATATATATATATATGTATATATATATATATATATATGTAGAATAGTCCTAGTACTACTTAACTTCATGTAAATTTTTCATATATTTACCTCACATTTCATTTTAATGATTATACTTCCAAAATGGCTGTGTTTTTGTTTTGTTCATTTTTTTAACCCCAAACTGAACCTGAAAAAGTTTTATGGTATGTGTTCTAACCTGGTCTGCAAATAAAATAAAATAAGTAATTTTTCCTCATTTCAATGTATAAGGTATGGATTATTAAGCAAGTTTGCTGCTTTCCCGTGATTCATTACTTAGGCAGAGTCTCCTTGTTCATCTGAAGAACCGTTAAATCATTAGCTGGGTCATTGCAATTTTCTAGTGTACTGTAGGAAAGATCAGCCCTTTTCTGTTTTATAATTGTTATTTGACAAAGTAACCAAAGTTTTATAATTAGTAAGTATGTGCTAGACATGGGCTTTTTAATCACCTATATAGTGAACAATAGGCAAAGGCCTTCCTGTTCCACTGTGCAACAACTGTATTATTATAAGAGTCATTGACGTCATCCGATTAGCACTGTAGGCATGTTCCTCTGTTTTGACAAAAATGTTGTTTTGTAGGCAGGAATGCTTTGTCAGGTGACTGTATTATCTCAACAGGCTACTGCCTTTACCATTTTATTGTGGTATGGACAGAGTTCCCCATTCCACTCTTTACTTGTTATAAGAGTAAACAAGAGTGATGCTGCCATCTGATTTATTCATCATATGCAGGTTTCCTTGTTCTACTAAATGACCATTGTGATGTTAGGCTTTGGGCAATGAAGTCGCCCTGTGTAGCGCTCCATAGGCAGGGACATTCTCGTAGCCTAATTTTGCCACTTAGGTTGGCTGCCATATGCTCTACTGTGTAGTTATTGAAGAATTATATCCTTTGGCTGACATCTGTTTAATGCACCATACATAAGGTCTTCCTTTCTGTTGTGAACGTGTTTTACTATCACTGCAATCTCTCGGTTAGAGTACCATAGGCACTGTATGACTATAAAGTTGCATGACTGATGCTGGATTAGGTATCGTGCCTGAAGTTACTTGATTAATTTAACCAAGTCTCTTTACCTTTATGTAATTGATACTCTGTTATGTATCATCAGTGCTGTGACCTGGTTACTGCCCTAGGCAAATATAAGATGTTGAATATTCAGGATTTGTGGCATCGCTGTGATCTCAGCCAGTGATGATAACTCAGTAGTACACCATATTTTTCAGGTTTTGGGTGCATCTTGCCTTAGCATTCACGATGGACACGAGAATGTGCAGTTAGCAAGCAGATGACATAGAATGACAGACTAATGGGTAATAATCAGAAGACAGATGGAACTGAAAGGAAAGGGATATATGACACAGACTCCGAGTCTGTTCCAAAAGGTCGAATGTAGTCTGCATAGTCATATGAGGAAGATCAGTGCAGAAACAGATAAGGCTGAAGATATAGCTTTAAGCATGAATATAGGCTGTCAGGAAGGTTTGAATGCAGTGATAGAGAATATCACCTGTAGTACAGTGGGGAGGGACCAAGAAATGGAAAACAGTGTATGTATAAATGTAGTATAAATATAAATGGTCTTAAAATACTTTTGAAGGAAAATTATCCATTCTTGCTTGCAACAGCTGAGGCTTTGATAAACATACAGTTAGTTTTAGCCAACATAAATCCTAATTAACCTGGAGCACACAGTTGGGAGCCTTTCAACCTATAGTTTTAATATTTATTTTCAAAGGGTAATCATCAGGTATTTGCTTGGTTTGTACAAGCACTACTTTGAAGGAAACTCTATAGCAACGTGGAACACAAGCAGCAGTGAAGGACTTAAGTAATGACATACCAGTATGCCTGCAGAGTGCAAACTGCATCAACCTTACTTTCACATGGCTGCATTTGCAATGGAATGTTTTGCTCATTTGGATTTGAGCCATGAGAATGATGCACGAGTTACTGTAATATGGAATCTGATGGTAGTGTGAAGATGGTAGTGGATCTCTTGTGTAGCCTGAAGATGATAACAAGGTACCCTTTCAGAGACAACACATCTTTCATTTTGCACAGAATCATGTCCTTAACTCAGTATTCCTCCATTCATTGGAAGTCATACAGCACTCAGACCCACAGTAACCTGTTGGTGTTGTCAGAGTTGTAAACATTATGGGAAGGAAGTTCATGAAAAATGTCTGCCTAGCAGTAATTCTCATAATGTCTACAGGATAATTAAGCTAAAGTCAGTGTTTAAATCAAAGTGTTTAACTGAGGTAACTGTGGAAGATGTTGACTGGTAACTTGCTTCATTTCACATTTTAGACTTTGAAACCCTGGCATCAATGCCTTTACCAAATATTGAGTCTGTATTCTAAATTTCTTGTCAAGTATCATCTTTCCACCCTTATATAGAGTGAAGCTATGAGGAGTTAAGTGGAAATGGAAAAGGACACCATCGGGATATATATGTAAACCTGTGGCTAGATACATGTAACATTATCTAAAGTTCTGTAGGGCCAATGGAAGCACAGTAATGCCATTCAGAGAAGGCAACACAAAGGCATTAGAAAATTATGTAATAGCAGAAAAATAAGATAAACTAAAAGGCTAGTGAACCTATCTTCCTCATGCACAGCACACCTTTTCAAGTGAGAGAGGAAGACCAAGCCCTGACATCACAAGAATAGAATGTTGGACGGAAGGAAGAACAGGGACAAGAGGTCTTACAATTCAGGCTCCTTGAATATTCAGGACCAGTGTCAGCCTAGCTTCCGGAGTCCAGACTGAGCCTGCATTTGATCCCCCTGCCATTACGCTTTAGACGATGCAACCACAGCTACCGTCCCAGGGTCAAGGGCTAGTCATACAGGTGGAGAGTTCTTGTACTTCTAGTGATGGCTTTACCCCTTTCTTTGCATCTCCGGTACAGCAGATGTTTTATCCCACCCAACATTTATTGATTCTGTCAGAGGCAGGTGCTCCCTTTGATTAGCCTGTCCAGGTGAGGTAAACAACAATATACAAGATGTACCACATTGTTTGCTATCAACTAACAGCAGTTATCCAGTGATTTTTCTCCCTTGTGGCCTCCTAGACACTCCCTGTGGGTTGACAGTCAGCCACAATCTCTTTGCATGATATGTATCTCCCAGAGTTTATTTTTAGTGCTTCAAGCAGCAATTCAGTCTCTCATTTTGAAATATATTGCCTTTCCTGACCTCTTCTGACCTTCTGCATTTTACCATAGCATTGTTGCAGCAGGTAGTGTCTTTGCAGGCATTGTATGACAGATACAGATCTTAAAACCTTGGTGCATCATATATTGGTGCTGATGTTAGTGCACTGGGCACTGGATTCACCTTTCTACTTATCACTACCAATACCACAGATGCTGGTTCTGCACGTACATCTGTACCAGCCATTTGACATTTACAGTGTAGTGAGACCTCTGTAGTTATCCCCCTCCCCCACCCTATCAGTCTTAGTTTTTCAGTAGGTGCATTTTATATATTTATTTATTTGCATACATTTGTTTACTGGGATAGTCTGAGCGGGTATGCAAAAGCAAAGCCCTTTTCAGAGGAGGCCAGTGGAGGAAAGCTCTGTACATCAGTATGAAAAAGACAAATTATAGAAAAGAGAAAATAAGTTACAAAATGTTCTTAGTAAGATAATATAATACATAGTAAGGTTATTAACAGATTGTAGTCAAGACAGAATAATCTTACAAATTTAGTCATATTGATAATTTTTGCAATTACATAAATCCAATTCAGGGCAGATCAATTTTAAAAATCACTCACATTCATATACAGTTACAGAGCAGTGTCAGAGCACAATAGGGATAGCAGTTGCAATCCATTGCAGAGTATAAGTAGGGGCAGTAGAGAAAAGTACCCAGGTAATAGCCAGAATGATTGTGTAGAGAGGGATTCACTTCATAACACTGAAACTTCAAAATACTGAACTTCATAATACTGAAGACCAAAATACTGAAAGCTCAAAATACTGAATACTCAAAATACTGAAACTCAAAATACTGAAAACACATATTATGCGTTAACTCAGCTTAAACAACATAAATCATAGCAATTTCTACCAAATATATGCAGGGGGGCAAGCCACCCTGCACCCCTGATGGGGCTGCACCTGCTAATTAAATATATCTACTCCAAGATTGCACTTAACTACACTATGTGCAATCTTGGAGTTGATATATTTAATTAGCAGGGGGTGTGGGTGGCGCAGCCCCCCACATGGGGGGTGCAGGGGGTTTGCCCCCCTGCATATATTTGGTAGAAATTGTTATGATTTATGTTGTTTAAGCTGAGTTTACGCATAATATGTGTTTTCAGTATTTTGAGTTTCACTATTTTGAGTATTCAGTATTTTGAGCTTTCAGTATTTTGGTTTCAGTGTTTTGAGTTTCAGTATTTTGAAGTTTCAATGTTATGAAGTGAATCCGTAGAGAGTAGGTAAGAAAAGAAGAATTTACGTGTAGAGGAATAAAAGTAAGTGATTTTGATAAAGAAAGAGAAAAAGTAGAATGGGAAATATTAGGAAAAACAGACAGCAAGACAGTAGCACTAGAGAAGAGAAAAAAGAAGGACTAGACTAAAGTAGAGAGGAAGCATTTTGAGTGAAGAGTATCAGTAGGTGCAGAAAAGGTAAGACAAGAGCAAAAGGAAAAGAGAAGTAGAACAGAGGATATTCTTCTCAGCAGTTATTGGCCATGAAGACCCTATGCATGCAAATCCTTCTCTCCTTCCCCGTGTCACTGAGCAGTTAGCAGTAGGTGTGGCTCTGCAGAAACCTATGGAGTCAGCAGACCTTTGTTGCCCAGCAACCATAGGGTCACAGATGAAAGTCCCACAGTACTTAATTCCAAAACCATGACTCAATAATGCACCTTCAGGGCAGCCAACAAATTACTCTCTCTTTCCCCAAGTCACTGAGAAATCAGCAGTGGCTGTGTTTCTGCAGAAATTTACAGGGTTAGCAGACATTTGTTGCCCAGCAACTACAGGCTCATACTGACAAAAGTCCCTTAGAACTTAATTCCAAAACCATGATTCAATAATGCACCTTCAGAGAAGCCAGCAGCAAGCCTAACCATGATCCTGTACACCTGCTTTCTAAAGAGGCAGGTGTAGGAAGGCTATCTGCACAATTCCAGTTTAGAACTCCATCACTTCAGGTGCTTGGCTAAGGTGGGGAGATGATGACCAAAGCCAGTGATTGGCACTTGTCTTATCACCTCCTGAACTGGAATGTCCTCTTCCAGACAGTACTTCTCCTCAGGAAGACAGAAACCATGCAAGCTTTTATAAAGAAAGCCATCCATTATGTCCCCCGTGACCAATAGGGGCCAAGCATTTCGTATCAAAACGTTCTTGTGCTAAAAAAGACAAGCCCTTTTTAAGTCTTTGTAGTATATCTCCTTTTTACATGTCCATTTCTTCTCCTTCGTCTGTTTAATGGAGCATGGGTGTGCTTTTAGGATCTCCTAGACAATGATTTGCAGGTAAAGATCAATGGGTGTTACAAGAGATTTCTTCACTTCTGTATTAGTACAAGTCACTTCAATTACAGAACTCTTACCTTTATTAGTGACAGTTCATACCAAGGGCATTGGGGTACTTTCTGGTCCTAGGTGATTATCTCCTAATAGCCAGCAACTGAAATGAACTTCCCATTGGTAGGCACTTTGCTGTAGCTTTATTCCATTCCCTGGCCATCACTGTCAGACACACAAAATTGCAGGTGTCACTGACTTATTTCTTAGTTTTCATCAGCAGCCCTCTTGGTCCATCACACATCTCTCTCCCTGGCCAGGCTAATGGATATTCAAACTTTGGTCTTCTATGACCTCCAAGCCCCTCAGATTCCTGCCTCTACAATTGTCCAAACTCCAGGAGTTATGATGGCAGCAAACCAAATGGTCCTCCTTTCAAGAATACACATGGAAGTGCATCAGAGGACTGTGAGAGTCCAGTGCTATCAACATTCAGACCTGCTCAGGACAGTAATTAAACTTTCTTAAACATGCAAGAAGGCACTTCCTTGCAATATGCTTTGTGATAAATCCTACCATGATCTCACAGTGAAGACCAGTGTCTCTTCATAGTCATCCTCCCTGTGTTGAAGTACATATCTCTTGGTACAGGGATGCTTATTCCTTGGTGGTTCTCATTACATAATAGTTTTTTTTTTTTGAAAATGAGAGCATTTTATGTCCTTTTCGTCCTCATTAAGAGGCTGCAAGAAGTTGCATTTATATAGTGCTTATGATGTGGAAATAGTGTGGCTCATCAACAAGTTGGAAATTCCCCTGGTATCTTTTGTGCAAGCAGTTGACTCACATTTTGATATCGGCCACTCAGTGTTCCTTGTCTGTTGGTGTTTCACATTCTAGTAAGAATGACCTCATTAATGAACAAACCTATCAGGAATTTATCATCCACCCACTCGTGAGTGGTCCTTCAATCTCAGCATGCTATATTTCATTATTCCTGAAAAGGTGGTCTGTTCATACCCTCAGTCAGTATGAAATGTGGCAGTCTTTCTCTGAATCTTCACAGGCATCTTTCAGCTTAGAACACACAATGTACCCTTGGCCCTGGGAACTACTTTTACATTCCTGATGCTCTTATTCCTTGCCTGTTGACCATAGTGAAGGAGGAACAAGGTCAGACCATCCTGATAAAATTGTCAGCAAGTAACTATGGATGTTCTTTATGTTTCACTGTTGCAGTCATCACCTGTGGGTTATCCCTGCTGTGGTAACCCTTGATCGGCCTGAATACCACGTCATTATATCGGTCTTTCTTGCCATGGAGCCCGTAGCAGAAGCAGTTCGCATGAGTGCCAGTCGGTCACTACCAAAAGTTGAATTTCAGCTGAAAACATCTAAAGCTGAGCACCCAGTTGGGGACCCTTTTTTCTTGCACAGACCAATGTCCGAAAAAGTTAACACTTGTCTCGCCTGTGGAAAGCAGATCCCACACCGAGACTTACATTCTTACTGCATCACTTGTTTAGGCCCAGACCACGACATCCCCCGTTGCTGGTTCTGTGCCCTGTTTAATGTGAGAACCATTCGCCGTAGAGCTTTTTGTAGGCAATTATTTTCATGTTCCATCTTCGCATTCTGTTATGGAATCTGTCAGCCAACAATCTGTGGATATTCTGAAAAAACTTAGAGGTAAAGGTAGAGACAGACCACACAAGGCTAAGCCTTCCAATGATGCTACCGCTAAGCAGGTCATCAGTTCTCCAGAATTCAGTGAGGCAGTTTCGCAAACCCTGATGCCTGATTTGATATCTACGTAGGCCTCTGCCGAGACCCTTTTGAGTCTGGTATGATGCAGAAATCTTTGTCTTCCGAGCCTTTGGCTGTCTCTGCCTCAGTTGGATCTGAAGCCGCTATGCAGGCACTGGCTTCCAAGGAGGCCTTTTGCACTACAAAATCTAGAGAAAAACCGACGTCTTTGCATCCGACTACCGCTTCTCTAAGACTGATGGATTCTCTCAGGCCTAGAAGCCAGGCTACTCCTAGGAAATCGGCTTCTAGCCACCATCTTGCTACTGTTCCCCTACTCCAAGCACAAATGCTTAAAATGGCGGAGGATCTCATCTCCCTTATCCGAGGTACTCAGGCCACTAATTCTAAAAGGAAAAGGCATCCTTCTCCAGAAATTAAGACAGGCCAAGATTCTGAGGAATCTGACTATTCAGTTTTTGAAAAGGAATAACATCCCTTAACTGCTTATGAAGATTCAGATGCAGAGAAATCTATCCCTTTTGCCTCCCCTCCAGAGGATCTCTCATTTGGGGAAACCCTTCAGTCCCTCAGGGAACATTTCAAGTGGGAATCTCAGGACTTCCCACAGTTTAAGAAAAGACTTAGAGAGTTTCTAGACCTGCCCCAGCAAAGACCCCTGGCCATCCCACCTGTTTTAGAAGTGGTGGATGATGTTTTCCATGAATCCAGCTTAGCCCATGACACCCCTTCTCCTGCTCCATTAAACCTGACAGGTACTACAGAGTACCGGATTCTCACAAATACCTGTACAGAAATCCTGCTGCAGACCCAGAGGTCATTACACAAGGACCCAAAGTAGCTAAGACTAATTCTGCCAATAATTCCCTTCCTTCTAACAAGGACTCCAGAGCTCTGGACAGATGGGGTAAAAAAGTATACACCTCCGCAACCTTAGCTATCAGAGCACGCAGTTGTCAGTTCTATATGTTAAAATATCAACAACACACTTTGGAACAATTAAAACAGAAGATTGCTACCTCTCCTGACTGTGCCATTTCAAAAGAGCTAGCAGATTTACTTCACTCTGCTTGTCAAGTGGCCAAACACTCATTACAATGTGGATATGATGCCCTAGAAGCCTTTAGCAGGGCAGCAGTGACAGGATCTGTTATTACACACATGGCTGAAGGAACAACCTCTCCCTGATCATGTCAAGTCTAAACTTATTGATGCACCCCCTAAATAAGGAGCGCCTGTTTGGGGAAAAAGCAGAAGAGGTGCTTAAAAAGATGGAGCACAGAGCAAAATCTGTGCAAATAGTAAAAGATTTCTTTCAAGGTCAACCTCCCAGATTCAGCAGGAACTTTTCATCTAAGCACTGGGCCTTCCCAGCACCAAGCAAACAGGGCCAAGGTAAGCCCCGCAGGGACAGGCCATCCAGGCCCCTATCCAAGGACCAGCAAAGAAGCAAGCAATGGACCACTTGCATTTCTAAGGCAGGGAGTTCTAAGCCAACCTTCTATGGCAAGCACTCACAATGACTTCCCCTCCCCCCTCCACCCTGCATTCTCCCTTCTCTCATCAAAAACTAGGAGGAAGGCTCACCCTCTTCAAAGATAATTGGCTTTCTGTAACAAAGAACCAATGAGTCTTAAAGATCATTTCTCAGGGATGCAAATTCTATTTCAGCGAACTTCCATTTCCAAGAGGGTACCCAGATCTACTCCCAAATCAGTGGATAGAGGCATTAAAACAGGTCAAAACTCTCTTATCCCAGGGGACAGTAGAACCTGTCCCCCCAGATCAAACAGGCAAAGGTTTTTATTCCAGACTATTCCCTGTTCCCAGAAAAGAGGGCACTTGGTGCCCCATCCTGGATCTATCCAAACTGAACACCTCCCTGGTGGTCCCCAGATTCAAAATGCTAACTTTGCAGCAGCTGCTGCCTATGCTAACAAAAAATGCCTGGCTAGTGACCCTAGACCTAAAAGATGCCTACCTCCACATCCCCATCAGGGAATCATGCAGAAAATTCCTGCACTTCAGAACAGGCTCTGAATACTTTCAGTTCTCTGTGCTGCCCTTTGGCTTATCTACTGCTCCCAGAGTATTCACCAAATGCTTGGCCCTGGCTATAGCATTATGCAGACAGAGAAGTGTACAGATTTACCTTTACCTGGATGACTGCCTTATTCAGGCAGTGTGCAAAGAAAAGCTGCTCCAGGACCTTCTCTTTGTCAAATCACTCCTAACGTCCCTAGGGTTCACCATCAATGAGAAGCAATCAAAACAAAACCCCACCGGGAGGATCATTTTCTTGGGAGCTCTGCTAGGCACAGCACCCCAAATGGCCTTCATTTCCCCAGAAAAGCAGAGCTTCCTGCCTCTCTACTTTACCTGGCTGGCTTCCAGACGTTACCTCACTGCAAGGAAGTTCCTGCAAGCCCTTGGATACATGGCATCTTACATCCTTCTCATTCTTCTCGCCAGGCTTCACATGAGAAATCTTCAGTGGTACTTAACGAACCTTTGGTGTCAGTACTCTCAGTCCCTAGAGACCACTCTCCCACTGATCCCTTGAATAAGGGATGAACTTCTCTGGTGGACAGAGGCCTGTGGCATGAACAAGGGTCTTCCCTTCATCCTCCACCCTTCCGGCCAGACCATCATCACCGCTTCAGACATTGCTTGGGGTTCTCACATAGCAGGCAGGTGCACCCAAGGCCTTTGGGATGCCCAGCAACTTCACTTGCACATCAATCAGAAGGAAATGATGGTAGTGCAAAAGGCTCTGACATCCTTTGAACCTCATCTCAGGCCAGGGGTTCTCCTTATAAAAACAGACACCACCACAGTGATGTGGTATATCAACAAGCAGGGGTGGCCCAATCTTACCCCCTGTGTAGGTTAGCAATGAGCCTCTGGCTTACAGCCACCTCCATGGGTCTACACCCAATTGCCCAGTACCTACCAGGGGTCAAAAACACACTGGCAGACCACCTAAGCAGAAACATACTGGACCCCCACGAATGGCAGCTCCACAGGGAAATCTTTCTGCAAATCACTCAAGAGTGGGGGACTCCGGAAGTGGATCTCTTTGCCTTGCACCTCAATCACCAGCTGCAAAAGTTCTGTACCAGTGAGTGTCACCTCCTAGCATGGAAGGTGGATGCCTTGACCTTCCCCTGGAACTCCCTCTTTGTGTACACGTACCCTCCTCTGCCCCTTATTCCCAAGGTTCTGATCAAAATAAGGGAGGAGAGACCAAAGATCCAAGTAAAACAGTAAACCACAAATGAATACAAAAGTGCAAGCACATAATATTCCCTCTGAGCCAAGTCCAGTTAGCACCAGTAACAAGCTTAAAAAAATGGAGTCGAAGCCCACTGCTACAGCCAAAAATGATCCTTTTATTCACACACAGAGGATTTTGTTCTGTTAAAACCAGAACTTCATCAGATAGTACATTTTTAAAACCGAAGCCTTTTTAGAATAAATTTAACCAATAATATTACACAGACCAGCACACATCCTTGCAAAATGACCATTGAGATTAGTAACTTAATTAGGCAGTATAAGCTGGATATGTACATATCTCATCCAATCTACATTTAACAAAATTAAGCCAATGAGAACATAAAATCACATAACAAGCAATATTCATCCAATAAAAATTCAGTCTGCATGACCCATAATGGGCCCACCCATTCTAAAATGTATTCATGACTGCACGTTAAGTAAAACACATAAAAAATGTTTTAATATCAAACTCGTTCATCTCATTTTTCATCATTATAAAATATATATGTTAATTTTCAAATTGAATTCATTAACATGCTTTCTATGCAGAATTTACATTTTAAATTGGGATGTAGATGAATGACACGAACTACAAATAAGCAAACCTCTTTCCTTGCATATCAGAAATGCCTCCTATTAATCAAAGGGCTTTATATTAAGTTTATAGTAATAAGGCACAAAAGATCAGAACCTTTGTATTCTGATATTAATAATAATAATAATAATAATAATAATAATAATAATAATATATCGCAAACTAAATGCGCCACACTGTTTCCTAGACCTTAATATTATTTAACCAATAAAGCCGCGTGTTGGAGCGCAAACACCAATAACCTTGTGGTTGAACATTAGTCATCGTTGGGTCTACACTTACCCACATAAACTTGCATCAGTAGATGCATATCAAAGGCATTAAAAACATAGATCTTTATTTCTAAATTATTACAATCAAAAAACATAAATATTTACTTCTAATTAATTTAATAAGAGGTTACTATTTAACTTATCTGATTGGGTAGAAAAACGCGATCACCAAAAGCCTTAAACAAGGGAGGTAGCCACCATATCCTAGCCATACTACAATTATTTACTGTTAGGCCTATAGAATTGTGTATTTAAACGCAATAACCAATCTGGTTAATGCTAAACTAAAAATTATGATTAGACTACGCTAATCAGAGGCGAACATGCCTCTTCATACCTGTATTTTTAATTGGTTAATATTAACCAATCAAATGGCAAATTTAGGCCTAACTATCAATGGCTTTCAGGTTATACAACCATAATCTATACAAAGGGTAAACACTGTTCAACCTATCTGACCGCTTATACAAACGCGATCACAAATAGCTTTAAGCAAAGGGTGGTACCATCAATATCATAGCCAAACTACAAATGTTTATTGTTAAGCGTATAAAATCACATATTTAAACACGATAACCAATCCGGTTAATGCTAATCTAAAATCCAAGATTAGACAATGCTAACCAGAGGTGTACATGCCTCTTCGTGCCTGCATTTCTAAATGGTTAGTATTAACCAGTCAAGTGGCAAATTTAAGCCTAACTACCTACCAATGGCTTTTGGGTTATACAACCATACTCTATACTAAGAGTCAACACTCCCTTATGAGGCATGTCTCTGAATGATTATTGATAAACCATTAAAATCGCATATTGCGACTCAAAAACCAATTACTTTTTAGCAAGCACTTAACCATGATGGCTGGTGGTAATGCCCATCTCAGCTTGTATACAACATTGATTTAACCCAATCTTCGATGTTTCCTTTTATAAACAATCCATTCACAACTTATTCAAAAAAGCAATACAAATATCTTCATAGCAAACCATTCAGAAATATATGTTTCAAACCGAACATTATCTAGAGTTAGCTTTTAATTTAAGCAAGCATATGACTGCGGCTGCTTCATTTAATCCTGGCCAAAAGTGTGCAGCAAGCCGTAATTGCCAAGATAATTCAGCGTTTTCAAGAAGTAATGGCCGGGCACCACCTCTATTTAATTCAGAAAGTGTTTGTAACACTATAAACCTGAAACAATGACTTTTATTATCTGAGATATGTCTATATAAAGCATTAGTTGTTTTTTTTGGAGCGAATATTGCATAAATGCTCACTAATTTGATTTTTTAATTTCTTTTTTTAATTTCCTTTAAGCATTGCCCACTTAAAAACCTGGACAAGTTGAACATTTGAGACAGTACACAACCTTTTTAGTATTGCTCCGACCAAAGGCCATCCTCATTGCTCCAGATTGGCCCAAACCACACCCCTTATTACGCAGCCTGACCTTACAGTCCCCAAAGCAGCTTCCCCTGATCTCAGACCTTTTGACCTAGGAGAGGAGGAAGGTACTGCACCCAGACTTATAGACTCTCAATCTTTCAGCATGGCTTATACCTGAAAAGCTAACAAGGAGTCCCTGTTAAGCAAACAGGTCCTAGACATCATCACAGAGGCCAGAAGACCCAGAACCAGAAAATCATACACAAGGAAATGGAAAAGATTCTGCTTCTGGAAACAGTCCAAAGGAGCCAGTACCTTCCATCCTTCCATCCCGCTTATCTTGGATTACCTAGCAGAGTTGCTCAATAGTGGCCTCTCTTTCTCCTCTATTAAAATCCATGCCTCTGACATTTCAACCCATTATGATTCAGACCCACCCCTCTTCTCTCATCCTTTGATTAAACAATTCCTCAGCGGGGCTTCTGATATCAGACCTCCCAGAAGGCCTCCCACGCTGCCCTGAGACCTGAATTGTGTGCTAGAAAAACTAACCTTACCTCCTTTTGAACCTGCTGCTTCTACAGAATTGAAATACCTCTCATGGACAGTTGTCTTCCTGCTAGCTATCTCCTCAGCCAGAAGGGTTATCAGAACTTCAGGCTCTCATGGCTGTTGAGCCCTTCATCATTTTCCATGCAGACAGAGTCTCCCTGAGGACTAACCTATCATTTATGTCCAAGGTGGTATCTGATGTGATATTTAACCAGGCCATACATCTACCCACCTTCTTTCCCAACCCTCAAAACAAGGGGAAAAGAATTCTACACTCGCTAGATGTGCACAGACAACTCAGATACTATCTGGACCATACTAAGCCATTCAAAAAAACAGACCAACTACTTGTAAGCTTTGCCCCTGGGGCAGAGGGGAAGCCCATCTCCAAACAAACCATTTCCAAATGGATATCAAACTGCATCCATTTCTGCTACAGACTACATGGGAACCCCCCCCCCAAGTCTATCTGTACCCATTCCACTAGGGCAGCCTCCACTTCCACAGCCTTCCTCAGAGGAGTCCCCACCAGGGACATCTTGGAAGCAGCCACCCGGACCTCTGCCCATAACTTTACAAAGTATTACAACCTACCTCTTTTTGTCTAAGTCTAGGGCAGGGTTTGCCTCTGCAGTTCTGCAGGGCCTACTGACCCATGCCTAGGACTCAACCTATCCTTCCATCCCTCTCCTCAGCTTTGGGAATCCTCCCACAGGCGATGACTGCAACAGTGAAACATGAAGAACATAGTACAGTTGTATACACTTACCATAAATATAAATGTTCGAGTGCATTCACTGTTGCAGCCCTGGTTTTCCTCCCACCATCCCCCATTTAACATCTTCCCCTAGGGGGACATAAGGTTCTCATGGTGGCTTTCAGGCACCAGGACTACGTTTCCTTATTCCCTTGTGCTTCTGATGGGTTAGAGTAAGAAAAACTGATGTAATGATGTTGGCTGCCTTGCTTTATAGCACTGACAATCTGACATCACACTACAGGTGACAGCAGTTGGCGCAAAAAAACATTGACTCTGGTATTCGGGCCGACCGAGGACTACCAGAGCAGGGATAACCCACAGGTGATGACTGCAACAGTGAATACACTCAAACATCTACTTTTATGGTACGTGTACACAACTTTACTTTTTTACAGCTTCTAACTCATTCTCTGGTACTTCCATGTCACCTCTCCCTGCTATGCAGGAGGCTTCTTGTTCTGCTAGCTGGTATGTGGCATCTATCCATTCATATCCAGAAGACAAAGACATGACTGTACTGCTTGACTGCTCCATTTTCTCTGAATTTCAAGTCTATCAGCATTTCCAGTAGGAAGGCTTCTGCTGTCTGTACCTCCCAAAAGCCTTTAGTGCAGAAGATTTATTCAGACTAGTGCCACATTTTTGTCTTTGGGCAGCTGGTTTTTGGTTGGACTCTTTCTCAGTTACTGTCTACATAATCATAGAGTACTTGTGCAGTCTGTTTGATTCCAGCCACAGTTGCTGAAGCAGTAAAATGCCTTAAACAGCAAGTCCACGTTTTCAGAGCCGGCACCGTGGCATAGAGGGATAAAGCCCCGACTATAACCCTGGTGATCTGGTTTGATTAGTGTCTCAAGAGCTAGTATGGGACTACCAGTCCTAGAGAGGGGACACGTACTTAGATGTACCTCACAGTAGATCTCTGGTAGGGCCTAGGATGCATAGAGAAATGTCATCCTCAAAGAGGTAAAGGCATTGGAAGAGTCACCTTGGAGGAGGGACAGTACAGCAGCAAACCCCATTGGCCATCTGTTTCTTGATGTATGGACATATGGAAAGAGTCGGAATGTTATGGCATTCAAAAAATCCACCTCACGAGCTGTATGATGCTATGCTGGCATACCTTGATGTCTTCACCAGGCCTGAGCATGGGTTAGAGGAAGGCTGGGTGAGGCTTAGGTTGATCGACCCAGTGAATGAAGAATGGTTCAAATGAATAGCTGATGGTCAGCTCTGGGGAAGGGGGGCTTCCAAAAATATTTAAAAAAATTATATTCTTAGAGTTGCAATAACAGCATTTTTCTAGCATCTCAGAAACTGTTCAGTGCCATTTTACAGCATACTTTTCATTTCAGTTCACTCTTTGAAGAACCATTTCTCCCATGACAATTTCTGTTTCTTTTGAGAAGTGTACTTTTCTACAATATCAAGCAATTGATTCATTTGAATGAAAGTAACTTTCCTCAGAAAAACAGTATCATGACATGAAAAAATAAATTGTGGTATTTGTGAATAACATAATTCATAGAGTCACTGGTTTCCTCATAGTTATGTAATCTGAGTTTGCATGTATAGGTAAGGGGTGTGGGAGACCATGGCTCCATGCAGAAAATGTCCTTTGTTGCACTTCATTTATCTTGAATGTCTGTTAGTATAAAGTGTGTTACCAGTAGTCAGTTCATTTATTTATTTACTTTTATTGTTTTGATGATGTATTGCATTTGTCAGGTTTTTGCTTTCATTTTTCCAGTGTGCTTGCATCGAACTGTCAGATTCATGACATGAATTGTCTTTTCCTAGGCCCAATAACTATTCAGAGGACACTGCCTACCACTTCCTCTGCATTGCCTCCTTTAGCTGTCATTCTTCTTTCTGCCTTATTACATTATCTTTTGGCATGTCTAGGATCATATCTGTGTCAGATAGTACTCTGCACTTGACACTACCATTCCTACATCTGTATCAACTACATATTTATTTCTCTTTTAATGTCATTAAAACTAGTTTCTGGGTAGTACCTGCCACACTATTCTGGGCTCAGAGTGATTATCTTACATGTTTGGAACTTTCATCTGGTCCAGCTTCATATTTGTGTCAAGTCATACTTCACATATCTGATCTCCCATCATGTGTAATAGTAAAGCGATTACTTTGTCATCTCATTAAACTTTTCTAATTTTCCTTCTTGTTCTGTACCACTCTCTATGGCAGTCTTGTAAGTATTTCCATGGATAGTTTATTTTGATGGCAGTCTTCCATTCTATTTCTTCTTCTTTTATACCTGAAAGAACATACTGGAGACCATACAAAGTAATACAGTACAGTATATGCATTGCCTTACACTGCATTCTCAATAGAGTAAAGTCTCAGTTAACCAGCACCCATGGAGATTGATAGATGATGGTTAACTGTAGTTTCTGGTTGCTTGAGAGTTACTATTAAAAATAGGCCTGACTAATACTGTACCCTATACTATTTGTTTGGTTTGACTTATCAGGTTGGAGAGAGAGGGAATTTATTCCTGTCTTCCTTTTTAAAACTCTAAACGCATAAGGTATGTTTCTGTGGCGGGGGGGGGGGGGGGGGCAGAAAGTGTAAGCAGCACATAAAAATTGTACTGTATTTCTTCAATTTTTTTTTTTTTTGCCTGTTGCTAGAGAGTGTCGGTTACTTGAGTTCCGGTTAACTGAGAGTTTACTGTATTAAAAGATTTACTTTGTTGTCATTTTTATTGGTGCATCTGTAACTTATCTACTTTTTGCTTGGTGCACTGATGTGCATTTCTCATATCAGGGGGCAGTGGCACAAATCACTCCAGTTTGCTATTATTAACTTTAGTCGAACATACCCACAGATACAGACAACAAATGTATTAGAAATCTGTGGTACATGAAAGGGAAGTGTACAGTGTTCTGACAGGGGATATTTTACAGACACATGAATAGGACAGAGTTAGTAGACCAGTGTCCTCTTTAAAAAAATGATGGATTTCCAGGACACAGAAGCACACCTTTCTTCATAGCAGTCTGAAACCATCTAACTCTGCTTCATCAAATTTTGATATTCCTGCACCACTCAAACTGTCACTGGAAACAATACAGTCATACAATGTACAGTGGGGAGTATTAGCATAATGTAATAAATTTGTAATGCACGACCCTGGGCTTCCTGGATTTTCATTCATGTTACGTTTGGTCTGGTGGATATCTAGCAGGAGCTATAGTGACTCTTTTGTTGTTTTGCTGCTGAATATCTGTTCTTGACCATTGGATTTTAATTCAGCAAGTCTTTGTCATGAGAAAATATTGCAAGATGACTTTCCCAGTTGTATGTAAATTTACTGGGAGATACCAATCTCGACTGATCATCCAAAAGGCATACAAAGCTGTTCCTTATTACGCTACTTATATCAATGATGTTTTAGTAACTAAATATGTGGTTGACAAGTACCTTTTACTGCATTTGGTTATTTATTTTATTGCATTTATTTACCAGGAAAGTCGGACTGGGCACAAGACTCCTTTTCAGTGAAGGCCCTGGGGAAAAATCTCCATGCAAAATTACAATGATTACTTATATTGATAATAACAAGTGCAGTAGATAATACAATGCAATGACAACATGTAAAACATAGTAGGAATTCAAATGTGAGTAAAACAGCAGCAGACAAAGTTTGTTCTTGTATAATACTTTTCATAGACAAGTAGTGGATTAGTTGTGCATCTTATATTTAGAATCATTTAGTAGGTTTCTGGAAAAAGAATAACAACAGAACAGTAGGCTAGCTGTGGCCAGGGATCATCATCTCTGTGGGAAGGATACAACAGTTGATTAGAACTGGTTAGCAGGAGGAGGTGAATTTAAGATGTTAATGCACTAGAGTTCGTGTACCACAGTGAAGTATATTAGTAGGTTAGTTAGCTGTCAGGTTAAGTTAGATGTCAGGTTAAGTTAGATGTGAAGAATAGTCAGATGTGAAGGTTAAGTTAGGTGTGATGGTTAAGTTTGATGTAAAGGTTAAGTTGTAGTTGGGGGCCAGAGATATGGACTTAAGTTTAAATGGCTTGGTCTTAGCCACGTTTTAAGCATGAACAAAATTCTCTTTAAGTCAGACTCCAAACTCTACCTATTTTGGAGGTACATACCTATTTTCAGGCTTGACTGTTTCATGATATACCTATTTTTTAGAGGTATGTTTTATTTTTTATTTTATTTATTTATTTTATTTTATTTTACATTTGTTGACCGGGCTAGTCCAACTGGATATATGACCATTTTCAGCGGAAGCCCAGGGAGAAAAGTTCCACATTCCAAAAAAGAGAGTACATACATCACTGAGTGATAAACTCAGGCAGACATGTTTAGAAACATATAGGCAAAAAATACAGGCAGATATCAATACACATAATGTGCAAACTTACATCTGATTGACAAAGACGTATCAGAAAATAAAGACGCATCAAAAAATGTGAACATAGAGTACAGTCAGATCTCATAATTCACAATGCTTATTCAAATGCTATGAGGCATAGATACTTGGCTAAACAGCAGGCTGGGTAGCAAGACATGTATTAGTGAAGTTGTTAGGTTTAAAACAAGAGCACAGCCTGTGAATACTGGTAGAGAAGTGTGAAGGCTGCCAGCCTAGCCAGATAGAATTGTGCAGTTAATTTTATCATTTGTAAATACTGTGAAATGTTGAACTTAAAACAATGTGGCAACATTGCCCTCTGCTGTAAAGAAAGCTAAGTCAAGCATTTCTTGTTGGTCCTTTGAAATTAAAATTACTTTATGTCTGTTCCTTTGAAGTTAGAATGTGGAGTTGATTAGTCTGGAGTAAGTATCCTGCTTATTGTTTTAATGTAAGGAATAATTACTAGAATTTACACGTGGAATTTCCTTTATTGCTCCAAGTGTAAAAGAATGTAAATGCAGTTTCTGTCAGCCTGGGAACTCCAAGAAAGTGTAAAAGAGATGATGTAATGTTTATCAGAACTGCAATACCAATTTAAACAGAGAGAATCAGAAGGCATTTAAGCATTTTTGTCTGACTATCCAACTCACAGCACTCTGTCTTGTTCTATAAGTAAGTTATTTTAGAAGTGTGTTTTCTTTTAGGAATAACTAGAAATTAGAAAGATTAGACTAAGTGTTTTTCTGTGAAGTCAGAACTGTGCTCCTGATTTATTTTATGTATTTCTGTGTGATCTCTGAACTTTTGACTAGCACTGTATAGTAGAAAGTATTGTCTTGTGGTTTTAATTATTTATTTTTAAATATTTTAAAACCTTTTAACTGTGGCTGGTTTTGTTTAGAGATACTTTAAGCTCTAGAGTACATTGCATATTTATAGAGTTTACTGTCAGGTCACTCCAAATAAGCTTTGACTGTTTAGTCACATCTACCAATTGGATAATAGTATTGCACAGTAATAACTGGACACCCTTTTAAGGGCCTTTGGGTAGCTGAATTAGCTGGGTGGTGGCAAGTGGTACTACCTTATAGTCTGGGTAAAAGAGGCACAGCTGGAGAACCTGTGCCAGCCTTCCCCAGATGTGTCTGTGTGGTTGTGTAAACTCTTATCCCAAAGTGTGTGTGTCAGCTACTTGGGCAGGAACACAAAGCACTGGTTGGACAGAGATGATGCTGGAGATTTTAGCTTGCCCAGCTAGGCTAAGATCTGGACCCTATAGCTGTGCTAGTGGGGAGTCTTATTGGGGACCTCTGGAGCAAGGGAGTGACCAGCCCCAGACTGACTGTGATGTCTGTGTGCTCTTAAGGGACATTGCACTTTGCTGTGTGTATTTGTTATCCTTTCCTCATATATGAGATGCCCTCTCTGGTGTTAGTGGTGAGGATTGAGGATCTTTGATTGCTGGGTCAGGGCATGGGCGTCACATATTAATTGGTGGCAGTGGTTGGGATAAGATATCCTCACATATTAATTATTTGGCAGTGGTTGGGATATCCTCACATTTGTGTTTGGCAGAGGTGGGATATCCACATCACATAGTAATTAGTTGGCAAGTACTATTTGGCTTGTGGTGTGGGTAGAGTGAATCCTGTAGCTTGTGTACAGTGAGCTTTGAAGGTGTTTTGTACTCTAAAACAGCCCCACAGTGAATACTCAAGATTTCAGATCACAATTGTTTTATTTCTTTTGTTAGCTTAGTTAGTCAGGGTGAGCAGGCAGCATATCAGCAGAGGAGTATGGAAAGTTGACAAGGAGCCAGCTGGCGGAGATGTGCCAGGCTAGGGTACTGATGCATGGAAACCTGACTAAGGCAGACCTGATTGCAGCCTTGGTTACAGCTGCATCAGAAAACAGCAACAAGGAGGACAATCAGACTGGCAGTGGAGATATAATTCCCTCAGAGGATTGACAGCTCAACGTTTCTGCAGTGGACTTAAAAATCTAGCTGGAGCTAAAGAGACTTGAGCTAGAGGACAGGCACGTGGAATTAGAAGCAAATAAGAGACTGCAATATTTGCAGGCTGAGGAGAATGAGAAACTGTTGTGTCTGCAAGCAGAGGTAGCATGATAAGGAGATGCTGACTCTTCTCCAGAGTCATGGAGGTAATGGAGAATGGAGTAAATGGACCCCAGAAGCACAAAAGGTCAGTAAAATTCTTCCGCAGTTTAAAGAGTGGGATAATTTTGATAGTTTCATTCATATGTTTGAGAGGGTATGTAAACAGTATGAAGTTGACCAAGGGCTCTGGGTATGGTTCCTGACCCCCTTACTCCATGGTAAAGATGTAACTGCATTAGCTAAAATGTTTGACGTTGCATGTTTTGATCATACTACTGTTAAGAAATGTCTTTTAGAACTGTTTAAGCTAACACCTGAATCATAAAGGAAAAGGTTTTGTGAGCATAGACACAAGGCAGATGAAAATGTGTGTGAATATGTTGCTGAATTGAGCACTTATTTCCAAAGGTGGGTGAGTGGATGTCAGGTCACCACTTTTGAAGGGCTGGCAGACTTTTGGTGAGGGAACAAGCCCTTAGTACTTTAGCTGAGGACATGAGGATCTGGTTAGCTGATAGACAATGTGCTACTTCATATCAGTTAGGGAAGAAGGGAGACCTATACCTGGCAAGCAGGGCAGCCCTGCACAGGAAGGGGACTCCCAGTACTGCTCATGGGTCTAAAGGAGCCCATGGTGGGCAGCACAGACTGCCCCAACATAATCTGCCAGTAGCAAAAAAAGCCACTAGTCCAAGTACATGTCCAGGAGCTAGGGTTAAATGTTTTGAATGCAACCACTGAGGCCATGTGGCACATAGGTTTCCACAGAGGCAAGGTGGGGAACCAATGGTGAGGGAGCCAGTAAGTGGGAAAGACAAAATGCCAATAGTAGGTTGTCTTGAGGCAACAGGGGTATGGAACTACCATCCTGCAGATGTCCTGATAGGGAAGGAATTGGATGAGGCAGTACCATGTACTCATGCAGTTGCACCCGGTCAGGCTAGGAGACAAGCATGTGGGTCTGGTAGCCTGGGGGAGACCCAGACAGACTGCATACTTGCAGCCAGGACTCGTGAGGTGGTTACTTCAGGAAAGGAGCTAATTTGTAGCAGTGAGACTGAATGGGAGCCACAGTTGCTTGTGGGTACTGATGTCCTCTTGGAAAGAGTGACAGCAAAGGTAGAGGTGAATAGTAGTACCCAGGCTGACAGTGAGGCACCACTGTCAGAGGATGCCAGACTTCCTATGGAAGGGGAGTTGGGAAGGGTTACAAGGAGATAGTTGAGATAGGCTCAGCTCTCAGACCCTACATTGCAAGGCCTGAGGCAGGTAGCTAGGGAGGCTCCTGATCCTCAAGGAAAGGGGGACTCTGTATACTGGGACAAAGGGTTACTGTACAGAGAATGGACCCCTGAGGGAGGGATAGAAGGTGAGAGAGTACAGCAGTTGGTAGTGCCGTGAGCCTACCATCTGGCGCTTCTAGCCATAGCCCATGATATTCCCTTTGCAGGTCATATGGGCATAAAACGTACAAAGAGGCATATTATGCAGAACTTCTACTGGCCTGGAATTTCCAGCGATGTAACAGGGTACTGCAGGATCTGTGAGCAGTGCCAAAAGGTAAGCAAAGCAGGAGACAAGGTGAGGGCTCCTGTGATTGAGGAGCCATTTCAGAGGGTTGCTGTGGATATTGTGGGTCCTCTGAGTACCCCAAGTTCCACAGGGAAAAAAGTATATCCTAGTGGTAGTGGATTATGCTACACAATACCCTGAGGCAGTGGCTTTGTCCTCCATTGAGGCAGAGAAGGTGGCAAATGCTTTGTTAGAGAGTTTCAGCAAGGCAGGTTTCCCAAAAGAAATACTGACTGACAGAGGTGCCAATTTCCTGTCAGACCTGCTGGCTTGTCTGTGAAAGTCCTGTGGGGTGAAGTACATGAAGACCACCCCCTACCATCCCTAGACTAATGGTCTTTATGAGAAGGTAAACTCTACAATCAAGTCCATGCTACAGGCATTTGCAGATCAGTTTAAGAGGGAGTCAGACAAATATTTGCCCCATCTGTTGTTTGCTTACAGAGAGGTTCCCCAGGAATCCACAGGTTTTTCACCTTTTGAGTTGCTGTATGGTCATAGGGTGAGGGGATCTCCAGATTTAATTTGAGATGAGTGGGAAGGTGAGTGTGATTCTCACAAGGAAACTGTTGTGGCCTACGTCCTAAACTGCAGGACAAGGCTCAGGGAACTCATGGGCTTGGCCCAGGAGAACTTGGCAGAAGCCCAACAACAGAAAAAGATGTGGTATGACAGGAATGCTCGAGCTAGAGAGTATGCTGTGAGACAGCAGGTAATGGTTCTCATTCCTGTCAGGCACAACAAGCTGCAAGCAGCTTGGGTGGGTCCCTACAAGGTGGTAAGAAAGGTAAGTGATGTTAACTACATGGTGGAACTGCTAGGTAAATGGCATAGATTGTACCATGTTAACATGATGAAACCTTACCATGATAGGGATGCCCTTGTGCTGAGCATTTGCAGTGGATTGCAGGAGGAGCCTGAGGGAGATCCGAGGACTGTTCTCCTCAGTGAGGCTCAGGCTGACACCTCAGTGGAACGGGTAGCTATCTCCTACCCAAATTTGAGAATTCCAAGCAGTGTTGCAGATATTTGAAGACATGTTCACTGGGAAACCAGGGAGCACCCACCTGGTGCAGCACCAGGTGGATACAGGACTCCAACGGTCTATTAGGCAGGCCCCCTGTAGAGTACCTGAGAGACTCAGACATACCCTGAGGGAGGAGGTACAGGAGATGTTGGGACTAGGGGTGATTCAAGAGTCCAACAGTCCCCGGGCCTCCCCTGTGGTGCTGGTGCCAAAGAAGGATGGCAGCACCAGGTTCTGTGTGGACTACAGGGAATTAAATAGTCACACAGAGTCGGATGATTACCCCATGCCTAGGACAGATGAGACCCTAGAGCAGCTGGGTGGGGCTAAGTATCTTATAACCATTGATCTTACCAAGGGTTACTGGCAGGTGCCCTTGATTCCCAGTGCAAGAGAGAAGTCAGTCTTTGTGACTCCTTTTGGCTTGTATGAGTTCACAAAGATGTCTTTTGGGATGAAGAATGCCCCAGCGACTTTTCAGAGGATGGTAGATCGTATCTTAGCAGGAACAGGAGGGTTTTCCCTTGCTTACCTAGATGAAATTGCCATCTGCAGCCATTACTAACTATTTTTCTGTGATGTCAGAACTGTCCTACTGATTTAAATATTTCTGTGTGATCTCTGAACTTTTGACTAGCACTGTATAGTAGAAAGTATTGTCTTGTGGTTTTATTTATTTATTATTAAATATTTTAAAACCTTTTGACTGTGGCTGGTTTTGTGTAGCGATAGTTTAAGCTCTAGATTACATTGCATATTTATAGAGTTTATTGTCCAGGTCACTCCAAATAAGCTTTGACTGTTTAGTCACATCTACCAATTGGATAATAATATTGCACAGTAATAATTGGACACCCTGTTTAGGGCCTTTGGGTAGCTGATAAATATTAGCTGGGTGATGTCAAGTGGTACTACTGTATAGTCTGGGTAAAAGGGGCACAGCTGGAGAACCTGTGCCAGCCTTCCCCAGAAGTGTCTGTGTGGTTGTGTAAACTCTTATCTCAAAGTGTGTGTGTCAGCTACTTGGGCAGGAACTCGAAGCACTGGTTGGACAGAGAGGGTGCTGGAGATTTTAGCTTGCCCATCTAGGCTGAGATCTGGACCCTATAGCTGTGCCAGTGGGGAGTCTTATTGGGGACCTGGGAAGCAAGGGAGCAACCAGCACCGGAGTGACTGTGATCTCTGTGTGCTCTTAAGGGAAATTGCACTTTACTGTGTGTTTTTGTTATCCTTTCCTCATATATGAGATGCCCTCTCTGGTGTTAGGGGTAAGGATTGAGGCTCCTTGATTGCTGGTCCAGGGCACGGGCATCACACAGCCAAGGAGAAGTGAGGTATTTTTTGAGTTCTCTTTTAAATAGGGGTAGTGAGGTTTCCTTGGTACTGGTAGTAGGGAGTAGATTCCAGATTTTACCGGTTGAGTTGGCAAATATAGCATCGTCTGCAGAGTTGTTGGATTTTTGGGTCAGTATCATTAGTTTATCAGCTAAGCGTAATGGCCTGGGGGCACTATGAAGGGTGAGAATATTTTAAAGGGCAGGGGTGTTATCAGGTTAATGGAATATTTTATGCACTACTATAAGCTGGTTGAACTGTAGAAGGGTAGGATACTCTAGACATCCCAGTGTTTGAGGTTCTGGCAATGGTGGGTCCTAAAAGCCATGCCAGTAGCGAATCTGGCTATATGATTGTAACATCCTGATAATTTGTTGAGATCAGTTTTGGATACGTTAGTGAGTGCAGGGGAGGCATTCATAAGGGTAGAGAGGAGGTGTGATATTGCAATAGCTACTCTAGCTAGGGAGGTGAGGAAAGGTTTGGCTTTGTACAGGAAGCCAAGTTTTTTGTTGACGGGCTTAATAGTGTGATTACCATGTTTATCAAATTTAAGGTTGTTGTCTATTATTACGCCTAGAAGCTTTGTATGGTCATCAGGGGAGATAATGGTGTCATTGCTAGATTTGATGTTGAAGGAAGGAGGAGAAATTCTACAGTTAGGGGAGAAAAGTAGTATCTTGGTTTTGTCAGGATTTCGAAGCAGGCAGCGATTAGCTAGCCATGTTTCTACTGTGCTGAAAGTGGTCTGAGAGAGGGTTAGAAGTTGTGTAGGAGAGGAGGCGGAGCATATTAACAATGAGTCATCTGCATATTGGGTGCAGGTGGCTCCTGGGATGGTGGTGTGTAAATCATTGATAAAGATAGAGAAAAGAATGGGACCTAGTATGGACCCTTGTGGGACACCTAGGGTTAGAGGAAGTTGGGATGACAGCTTGCTCTGCCATAAGACAGCCTGCTGTCTACTGTTTAGGTAGGAGTGAAACCATTTTAATCTGAAGTAGGAACTTCATTTGTCAGCAACCTGTGGGATACGGATCCGATCTCAGATCCGAGCCGGCAACTTCTAACATAGCATAGATCCAAGCTCCTAGCTCCTCCCCCTTACCCATAATCCCCTGCCTGCCCTAACTGACCTCAGATCTAGTTTGCCGCTCTTCAAGCAACAGCTAGGTTCAGAGCTCTTGGCGTTTTGTGAGAAAAAAAGATTTTATATTTTTGTCTTCTAAGTGACTGGTTGTGTGTGTGATAGGTTTACCCTTTCTCCTTTTACTTTTATAACTTGTTTTATTTTAAGTATAATTCTCCCTCCCCCGCTGGTCGTAGCGTGTGTGTGTGACTGGATTAGGGGCCTAGTGAGTGTGCTTACTTCAGTATGTCGGAGGCCCCTAACAAGCTTTCACCGGCTGATGGCCACATTCGGTGCGTTAGGTGCCTTGGGGTTGAACACCTCTCTTCGGGTTGCGCGATTTGCGCTGCGTTCAACCCCAGGGCACTCAAGGATCGAAGGTCGAAGCTAGTTCTGGCGGGTCTTCTACCCCCAGACTCTGCTTCGGCCTCCGGTGCTTCGGTGCCCGCTACCCCCCAGTAGTGGTCACCCCTGCCTCCCTTCCTCCGACCGGGACTCAACCTCCCACTTCGGCTCCGGAGGATAGGGAGGCCAGGAAAGAGAAATGGCGGGAGAAGCACCTTAAGCGGCGAGCCGAGGACTCTTCATCGGCCCCGCCCACCAAGAGGGCTTCCCCGTCCAAGTCTTCTCGATCTCCTCCTCCTCGGATCTGATCCCCTTGTTTCTCCCCGGGTCCCGAGGAGGAGGTGATCCGGTCCCCGTCGAGGTCATCGAGGCGACACTCCAGGTCTGCCTCGGTGGCCTCGTCGAGGTCCACCTTTAGCATGTCTGATGCGGATATGGACCGGATGATGAGGAGATTCATCCAGGCCCAGATGCAGATGGGAGTGCTCTTGACGGGGGGGGGGGGCTCGACCCCTTTTTTCGCTCCTATAGCTCCTTCTCCAACCCGCATTCCAGGCTCGGAGCTGAGCCACGTTGGATCCGGGGGTAGATCGGAGCCGACCGTGCTGGGCATTTCGGCTCCGACTATTCCCTCGAGTCTGTCGGATCCGACCTCTCGGAGCCGTGGGCCGAGCTTCGGATCCGAGGGATTTGGTGTGCTTTCGGCTCCGTCCTGGTCGGAGCACACTGGTCCTTCGGATCCGACGTTCTCGACGCCGGGTCCGATCCCCGCTTCGGATCCGAGTGGGAGTCGGATCTCGGATCCTTCTGAGAGCGGTTCCCCCTCGGCTTTCGCTGCGGTGGAGAGGGCACTGTCGAGTGCTTCCAGGCCTCCGGTCCTGGCTTCGGTTCCCTCCTGCACTCCTTCTCATCTGATCCTGGCTCCCCTCATCCGGACCTCTGGGCAGCCTGCCTCAGTGCCTTTAGGAGTTCCAGTGGAACAGGTTACAGCCCATGAGGACTCCTCGGACAGCCCCCCCGAGGAGATTCCCCACAAGGCAAAGTGCAAAAGGAGTCACATAGACTCCCCTGAGAGTCTCACAGAAGATACGAACTTGGATGAAGGTGAAGGCTCCCCGAGATCACCCCCTGAGGATGTCTCCTTTGGAGACATCATGGAAATGCTCAAAATCAGAGGTGGGTGGTCTGCCCCCAAGGCTTCCTCTGACGAGTCCGTATTCCTTGAGGCGTTCGAGGCAGGACCATCTACCTCTTGGGTGTCCCCTCCACCCGACCCCCCGGTGGATCTCATATCCTCTAGGGCTTGGAAGGAACCGGACACCGTATAGCCGATCCCCAAGCGCCCAGACAAAATTTTGAGACCCCCTGCAGAGAGATCACATTGGAGCAGAGGTCCCCCTGTGGATGCCATGTTGGTGGCTGCAGCCACTAAGAAAGAGTTGGCTCAAGAGAGCCCCATGGTTCATCCTCCGAGCAAGGAGTCTCACGCGATGGACCATCTTGGGAAGCGGGCCTTCAGTTCAGCGACCTTCTCTATGAGGGCCTTGAACTATATGGCACACGTTATTAGGATGCAGCGGGACCTAATTAAGGAATACGCTGCTTCCCCCCCGAGGTCCATGTTGGAGGGAGACAAGGATTTGTACTCTTCCCGAATGGCCACCCTCCGCTCTATCTCTAATACCTCTATGCGGCTGTTGTCTCATGCTACAGAGGGAGCTGCTAGAGCAGGTGGAGTCGGGCTTGTCATGAAGAGACAGGCCTGGCTCCGTCACTGTGACTTCTCGGAACCCTTTAAGGCGTCATTCGCGAATGCCCCTTTTGATGGTTCTGCACTGTTCGGCAAAACTGTTCGCGACACTCTTGTCCAGAGCGAGAAAGACGGGAAGACCTTGTCTGCTGTCGGAGTCTGCTTCTCTGCACCCCAGAGGTGCTTTTCCAAGAACCAAAAGGGTCAGAAGAAGATGTGGTTCCGAAAATCGCATCAATCTCAGTCTGCTCAGGACAACCAGTCCTCTCGTGGCAGAGGAGGACAGGGAGGACGCCGCCCCAGAGGTAGAGAGGGTCCGAGGAATTTTGGGTCCAGAGAACCTTTCTCTGTGAGGCCCACGCAGAACCCCTGAGGGGTTTCCCGACTACTCCACTCTGGAGGCAGTCGGGGGGGGGGCATTTTTCAAAGCACCTGCCAATATGGGAGTCCATAACAACAGATCGCTGGGTGCTTCGCATTATATCCAGAGGTTACCTAATTCCCTTCATAGCCAACCCCAGAATCAGAAGCCTTCCCGACGTCCCACCCAGTCAAAAGAAGGCGGCCGCTGCAGAAATCCAGCAGCTTCTAAAAAAAAGAGCCATCCAGCCCGTCCCCCAGATCAAGTCGGATCACGGTTTTACTTCAGGTTCTTTCTGGTGACAAAAAGGACGGGGGACTTGAGATCCATCCTCGACCTCTCTTTCCTAAACCTGGTGGTACCCAAACAAAAGTTCCGAATGGTCACATTGCAATCCGTCCTCCCCTTATTGCGGGAGGGTGACTGGATGTGCTCTATAGACCTCAAGGATGCGTACTATCACGTTCTAGTGGACAGGCGTTCCAGGAGGTTCCTCCGCTTCCGGCTGGGAGACAGTCACTTTCAATTCAGGGTCCTCCCCTTCAGTCTCACCTCAGCCCCCAGGGTGTTCACCAAGGTCCTAGCAGTAGTAGCTGCCCACCTGAGACTCCAGGGAATTCAGGTCTTTCCATACCTGGACGACTGGCTCCTCACAGCCCCAACAAGGCATCTACTTTGCTCAGGCAGGGACTATTTTCTCGGTCTGGCTCCACTATTAGGATTAACCATCAACATGACCAAATCATCTCTCATCCCTACACAGATGCTAGATTTTATAGGGGCAATACTGGATTCCAGACAGATGCTTGCGTTCTTGACTCCAGATCGACTTCGGAACCTGATGTTACACGTGCAGGCCATTCTTCATCTGCAAACTCCTTCGGCGGAATTGATTCTGAGGGCCCTAGGATCTATGGTGGCTGCAATCCCTCTGCTACCATTGGCCCAGTTGAACATGAGGGTTCTACAGTGGACCCACCAGGTACAATGGTACCTGTCTTGCAACCCTCTGTCTCACCCCGTTTCCTTAAGCAAAGTTTGCAGAAAATCGCTCCTGTGGTGGCTCCAGTCTCCCAACCTCCACACAGGCCGTCCCTTCTCACTACCTCCACCAGTCGACACAGTGACCATGGACACTTCTCGCCTGGGGTGGGGGGGGGGCATTTTCAGGCAGAACAGTCCAAGGCACTTGGAACGACGTAGAGACCTCTTTGCATATCAACGTCCTAGAGATGAGAGCGGTGCTTTTGACGTTGCAAGCACTTCACAACTCTCTTCCAGTAGGGACAATTGCGGTACAGACAGACAACATGTCGGTAGTCTGGTACATCAACAAACAGGGGGGAACCAGGTCTTACCCCCTTTGCCGCGAGGCCATGAGAGTGTGGGAATGGGCGATTTCCACCAACCGCTTTCTCATAGCAACGCACATTCCGGGATGGTCCAACATTTTAGCGGACAGACTCAGTCATACTATCCTGACTCCTTACGAGTGGTCTCTCAACCACCGAGTGGCAGAGCAAGTATTTCCCCGATGGGGGCGACCTTGTTGCGATCTTTTTGCCTCTCCTTCAAACACCAAATGCAACGATTACTTCGCTCTGATTCCCCCCTCCGGGGAAGTCCCCGAGAGACTCTCTAGTTCATGCTTGGCCTCCCAGTCTGCTTTATGCTTACCCTCCTCTACCCCTGATGTTGAAATTATTACAGAAAGCCAGGCAGCTGGGGAGCAGAATGATCCTCATTGCCCCATTCTGGCCTCGTCAGACGTGGTTCCCTTACCTATGGTCTCACTTAGTGTATCCACCATGGATTCTGGATCCCATTCCGGATCTCATCTCTCATCCTCTCGGTCTTCCAACTCCGAAACTGGTCAACCTCAAGCTGACGGCTTGGTTGCTCCAGTTCCACTCCTCATAAGGACTCCCGGGATCTCATCACCGGTTAAAACCATTCTTGTAGCAGCTCACAAGCCTTCCACCAGGAAGGTTTATTGGAGTAAGTGGAAATGCTTCACCATTTGGGCAAAACACCATAGTTTAGACCCGTTTACAGCCCCGATATCGTCGGTTCTAGATTTTCTAACCTCTCTCTTTCACCAGGGGGCTAGTTCTTCCACAGTCAAGGTACAACTGGCAGCAATCTCATACTATCACGTGGGGCAAGAGTCTGGCCCTCTTATCACTTCCAAACTGTGTAAGACCTTCCTCAAGGGTACCTTCCTCCTTAGGCCTCCAGTTAAAGAGGTGGTACCTCCATGGGATTTATCCTTAGTCTTGCAGGCCTTGACTGGTCCCCCATTCGAACCGGCTGCCACGGTTGATCTCAAATTTCTCTCTTGGAAGACAGCCTTTTTGGTGGCCATAACTTCAGCCAAAAGGGTATCGGAATTGCAAGCCCTTTGCTTCAAACCACCATATTTGGCTTTTCACCCGGATAGGGTTTACCTCAGAATCAACCCGTCCTTTCTACCTAAGGTATCTTCAGAAGCGAACATCAATCAATCCATCAATCTCCCAGTGTTTTTCCCCAACTTTCATAACAAAGGAGAGTACAAGCTTCATTCCTTGGACGTACACAGACAATTACGTTTTTATATCCACAGAACTGCTGGTCATAGGCAATCCGATCAGTTGTTTATCTCCTTTGCCAAAAGTAATTTCGGAAAATAAGTTTCTAAGGTTTCTCTCTCTAGATGGATCTCGAGTTGTATTCTGTTAGCATATCAGAGTTCGGGAAGGCCTGCACCTCAAGGAGTCTGTGCTCATTCTACTAGGGCCGTTGCCACTTCTGCAGCCTTTCAGGCTAGGGTTCCACTGGATGACATTTGTTCCGCAGCCACTTGGGCTTCATCTCACACCTTTATCAACCATTATAAAATAGATGTTATTTCCCGAGGTAGAGCATCCTTTGGCTCTGCGGTGCTCCGGAATATTCTTGCATGAAGGCCACCCAAGACTTAGGTAGCTGGGGACTCTGTCCCACAGGTTGCTGACAAATGAAGTTCCTACTTCAGATTAAGAAGTTATGTACTCACCATAACGTTCCATCTGAGTAGGTATCTTCATTTGTCTGCAGCCATCCCCCCCCTCCTTCCCCCTGACCGATTGGATCGCTCTTGTGTTATTAGCATATGTTCCCATTGGGACACCTGCTATCTGTTGTGCTATGGGGCAAACTTGATCTGAGGTCAGTTAGGGCAGGCAGGGGATTATGGGTAAGGGGGAGGAGCTAGGAGCTCGGATCTATGCTATGTTAGAAGTTGCCGGCTCGGATCCGAGATCGGATCCGTATCCCACAGGTTGCAGACAAATGAAGATACTTACTCAGATGGAACGTTATGGTGAGTGCATAACTTCTTATTGCATGTTGGTCTAAACCGATGGTTTGTAAGGTATTGAGCAGTAGCTGATGCTTGACCATATCAAATGCTTTTGAGAGATCTAGGAAGAGTGCTGAAGATAGTTTGTTGCTGTTACAATGAAGACTGATGACATTAGAGAAAGATAGAAGAGCTGTGGTGGTACTGTGGAATGGCCTAAAGCCATGCCGAGAGTCGGCGAGCTTTACGTTTTGAATAAGAAAGTGCATGATTTGTTTGTGTATGATTTTAGCTAGTGGTGAAAGAATGGCTGTAGGTCTAAAGTTAGATAATTCTGTGGATCTTCCTCCTTTATGGAGAGGTACAACATGTGATATTGTCCATATTGCTGGAATGGATCCTTCTGAGATGAATCTGTTGATCAGAATAGAAATGGGAAGTGCTATGGCATCAGCTGCTTTTTGAAGATATTCAGCTGGGAGGTGGTAGGCAGCTAGTGTAGTAGGTTTTAGCTTTTTGAATAAGACTCAGGTCAGGTTGGTAGGTATGGTTTGAAAGGTAAAGATGGGTTGGGTGCTGGGTGGATCAGGGCTAGATGTGTCAGAGCTGTGTCCGATGGAGTGAGATGGGTAGCTAGAGACTGGATAATTTCAGTAAACAAGGAGTTGAACCTATTTGCAATTTCTACAGGGGATTTATCAAGGGAAGTTGATGGGGTAGGAGTGGTGAATGGGCCTGGGTGGAGAAGATTGTTAATACCAGCCCAGAACTTTTGAGGTTTTAGCTGATATTTTTGTTGTAGGAGGGTGTACTGATTTTTTTTTTGTCTAGAATGACAGATTTTTTTGGTCTGGTTCCTTAGCTGCTGGTATCTTACTTGGTCCATAGGGGCTTTGGTAACATGCCACCTGGCTCAGGCGTTGTTTTTTAGTTTAATTTTGTTTTTTGTTTCTTTAGATAACCACGGTGCAACTGTGGGTTTTACATGGATGGTACGGGTAGGAGCATGGTGGTTAAGGATAGCCAGAAATCTGGTATTGAAGTACTCAACTGCTTCTTGTAATGGGAGTCGTTTCAAGACTTTCCAATTACATGCTTTGAGTTCATTTTGGAAGTTGTTAAGGTTGCAGTTCCTGATGTTTCTTATAGTTTTGTTGGTGGGCTGGTTGGGAATGTCAGCTTTGAGCCTAATAATATAGGTAAGGCAGTGATCACTTAGATCACTGGGTAATGTACCTGACTTGTACTTTTGGGGGTGGCTGTTAATAAGTATCCAATCAAGGATACTACCTTTGACTCTATTTTTGCTAAATCTGGTGGGGGTGGCAATGATCTGAGTAAACCCTTGGAAGTTTAAATGGGTGGAGGGAGTTTCAGAGGAACAGGTGTTCCAATCAATGTTAAAGTCCCCCAAGACAATGGCTTCCTGGGGATAGTTAGAAGCTAGCCAATGTAAGATATTTTCTAGAGTATTATCATTCTTGCCGGGTGGACTATAAATGCAGGCAATGTATCTGCATTTATTTATATTTATTATTAGTTTGGTGATGAGAATTTCTACATTGCCAAACTGGGTTGGCTGTTGGGTGACAATTGTTATTTTTAGGGTAGACGTGTATAGTACAGCTACCCCACCACCTTTCCTGGAGATCCGGTCCAGTCTAAGGATGTTGTACTGTGGGGGGGGGGGGGGGTTATTTCATTATCTTTGGTTATTGGTTTTAGCCAGGTTTCTGTGAGGCAGAGGATATCAGGGGAGTGAACAGCTAAGAGTCCATGTAGGCTATGGATCTTGTTGTTTAGGCTTCTGATGTTGAGATGACAGACCAGAAATTAGTTTGGAAGTCTATCAATTTGGGTAGTACATGATGGGTTGTTAGATGGTGTGTTTGGGTCTACTGTTGTGGATAAGCCAGGGTTGGGGTTGATGTCTCCATCCTTCATAAGATTAATTTTTAAGTCGCTTATGAGACTTAGAAATCTGTTTGATTTTTTCATAGCTTTTGGTTTTTAAGCTAATGTAGAGGTATTTAGTCAGGAGATGGTAATTGGGGTGGCGAGGAATTAGGAGAGGGGGTGGTTATGTGGTGGATAAACTTATTAAATGCTGGGCTGGTGTCTGTTTGAGAGTTTGGGTTTTGGATTTGAAGGTGCTGTACATATTCATAGGAGCTTAGGTGATAAGGGATGAATAGCAGGGGTACTACGGGTAGCAGCATTAGTGTTTTAGCTGTAGTCATAGTAAATTAATAGGGTAGGGTCTGTATTGAGTGTATGTGGTGGATAAAAAAATTAGAGAGAATAAAATAGCTATGGGTGGGGTAATATGGATAGTGGGGTGGATAGAGGGTGTGTTATTGTGCTAGGAGTTTGCTGGGTTCTAGGAGCACGTGTAGTTGGTTAGCTAATTAAGGGGGTGTGCCAGTGGTACTATAAACGTAGTACTACCAGGGGCGGGTGGAATATGGGGGCATGGTGAGGCGCGGAGCGAGCGAAGCTGGGCTAACCCAGTAAAGCAGTTGCCTAGAGGCAGCATGTGCAGGTATTAGTTAGAAGCATGCTTTTTTGTTTCTTTTTATATGCCCAATACTCTGTTCCTAGGCCCTACTGTTAAAAACTACACAGTTCCCTGCCTACTTCTCAATTTACAATGCAGAGAGCCCGTTTTCCAATTCCCTTTTCTAGCACGCTTGTTTTGCTTAGTTTATTGAGAAAAGCACTGTTTGGAGGTGCAGAGCACACTATGCTCATCTGTTGAACAGTAGAAACCACTCTGTTTTTACCTTAATTGGGGAAGAAAGAAGGCTGCAGGAAAGTCTAACCTTTCCAACCTAATGCCTATCAGCATAAACAGATTACTAGTGGGAGTTATGGGGACATTCACCAGTGCTTTTTGGACCCAGTTTGTTAAGTTTACAGGTAGCAAGGTATTTTAGTGGATATTGACCTTATTAAAACAAGTTCCGTGGTGGAGAAAGTCTTCTGTACTTGTTGTTATTCCCGGAATTACCCTATATGCTTTTACAAGCCTTTCAGGGGGAGGTGAGGTAGGAACACCTAGAGAGGGGATATGATTATTAGTTCTATACCAAGAACAGAGTTAATCATTCAAACATTCAGTATACATGATTATCAAATAAGTCCATGGGCACCTTTTAGTATTAGCAAACAACAGCACTCTTTCCTATATATTTGCCTTAAGGGCTCAGTTAATATTCATTATTTCTGTCCCTTATCAATGCTAAACTACTTGTTCATTATTTCTGTCCCTTATCAATGCTACACTACCCAGGACAGACCACTAGCTCAATGCAAATGACAGTAAATGGATACAATATCAACAGCAGTTTGTGAGTAATTTGTAGCAGCCAGTACCAAAAAACATGCCTTAATTCATCAAGGTTTCAGTTTGCGAGTAAGTGCAGTAAACAGGTAGTACGTTGAGCTCAGATAAAGAATCAAGAGTTAAATGCATAAGTATGTGAACATACCTCAACCGACTGGGACCTGATGCACTGGTTAATATGAAAATGGCTGGTCAGGTAGGTGATTATGTAACCTTTGATTACTTGCGAGAGGGGGGAGGTGAAGGGCTGAACCGGGCTAAACCAGTAAAGCAGATGCCTAGAGGCAGCATGTGCAGGTATGAGTTACAAGCATGTTTTTTTGTTTCTTTTTATATGCCCAATACTCTGTTCCTAAGCCGTACTGTTAAATGAGTTACAAGCACACTTTTTTGTTTCTTTTTATATGCCCAATACTCTGTTCCTAGGCCCTACTGTTAAAAACTACACAGTTCCCTGACTGCTTCTCAATTTACAATGAAGAGAGCCCATTTTCCATTTCCCTTTTGTAGCACGCTTGTTTCACTTAGTTTATGGAGAAATGTACTGTTTGGAGGTGCAAAGCATACTACGCTTGTCTTTTGAACAGTAGAAAGCACTCTGTTTTTACCTTAATTGAGGAAGAAAGAAGGCTACAGGAAAGTTTAACCCTTCCAACCTAATGCTTATCAGCATAAACAGATTACAAGTGTGAGTTATGGGGACATTCACCAATGGTGTTTGGATCCAGTTTGTTAGGTTTACAGGTGACAAGGTATTTTAGTGGATATTGACCTTATTAAAACAAGTTACATGGTGGGGAAAGTCTTCTGTACGTGTTGTTATTCCCAAAATGACCCTATATGCTTTTCCAAGCCTTTCAGGGGAAGGTGAGGTAGGAATACCTTACTGAAACAAGTTCCGTGGTGGGGAAAGTCTTCCGTACTTGTTATTATTCCCGGAATGACCCTTATACTTTTACAAGCCTTTCAGGGGGAGGGGAGGTAGGAACACCTTATTAAAACAAGTTCCGTGGTGGGGAAAGTCTTCCGTACTTGTTGTTATTCCCAGAATGACCCTTATGCTTTTACAAGCCTTTCAGGGGGAGGTGAGGTAGGAACACCTTATTAAAACAAGTTCCGTGGTGGGGAAAGCCTTCCATACTTGTTGTTATTCCCAGAATGACCCTTATGCTTTTACAAGCCTTTCAGGGGGAGGTGAGGTAGGATCACCTTATTAAAACAAGTTCCGTGGTGGGGAAAGTCATCCATACTTGTTATTCCGGGAATGACCCTATATGCTTTTGCAAGCCTTTCTGGGGGAGGTGAGGTAGGAACACCTCAACCGACTGGGACCTGACTATTTTCAGATGTGATTTACCACTATAGATGATTTTCTGAATCACCCCTCTGTCATATATGATGTTGAAGATGGTTTGTACACAGGAAACCATCCTATATGCCCAAAAGAAAAAGAGAGAACCCAAAACGTACATCACCTTTTTTCAGAAGCAAAACGTAATGACTTTGTGAATTATTTTTTCTACAGTGTCATAGGTTCATAGGTTCATAGGTAGGTACTAGGCTATTGGCCCTATGGCCTATACAAGCCTAGCAAAAAAGGTACCCTGGCTTTTGCCACCCAAGAAAATTATTTTCCTGTGCCCCTGTCAAGCAGAACCACAGAAGTGATCCCTGGGGTGAATTTACCCATCCAATCATCAAGATTTTTCTTGAAGAGTGCTAATGAGGAGCTCTGTTTGACATAGATAAGTAGTCTGTTCCAGAGTATGGGAAGTCTCTGGGACAGGAATCTATCCCTCCAGCATGTTCTGTTTATTGTGGTGACAAGGTTTAGGTCTCTAGAGCATGTAGCTCGGAGGGATTGGGATTTCTTTAAGTGGAGCATGTCCAATAGCTCTGGGTTTGACATAGCTTTGTATGTTAGGCAGAGATCGCCTCTGAGTAGGCGATATGTGATGGAGTAAAGCTGGAGTTTTTTGAGATGGTCTGTGTAAGGCATCTGTTTGAGGCCAGTAATCTTCTTTGTGAGGTATTTTTGCGGCCTTTCCAGTTGTTGTAGATGTCTTGTGAGGTACATACCAAAAGGGGCGTTGTACTCTATAATGGGTCTAATGAGTGATGAGTAGAGGGGAACAATGACCTCTTTTTTTCTGGATGAGAAACCTTTTGTGATGAGGTGTGCCACGTAGAAGGATTTCCTGACCACTGTGGTGATGTGTTTATCAAAGGAGAGACTACTGTCCACCTGTGTCCCAAGGTCTCTTATCACACTTTCAGTGTTAAGTAGACTACCGCCTATGTGGTAGTTCATGGGTACAGAGTTTTACCTAAGGGGATGACAATGCACTTTTTGGCATTGAGCTTGAGACCATGTCTTTGACACCAGGCATCTGTCTCAGTGAGGCCCTTTTGTAGGATGTCCACATCATTAGGAGTTTCGATTATGGCTCCTAGTTTGCAGTCATCTGTGAATTTAGTTAGCCAAAGACCTTCTGTGTTAGCCTGTACTTCAGAGAAGTAGATACCAAACAGGAGAGGACCCAGGACTGAACCCTGTGGTACTCTACTTGTCACTGGTCTGAAGTCTGATTTGGAGTCTGCTACTTTCACAATGTGGGTTCTGTCAGTAAGCCAGTTGGCAACCCATCTTGTGACATAGGGATTTATACCTAGTTTAGTGAGTTTATCTATAATTCCAGAGTGGGGGATGGTGTTGAACACCTTGGCGAGATCTAGATAGGCTGTGTGAACCACCTTACCCTTGTCTATGGCTTTGGTGACTACTTCAAAGAAGTCTGTCAGGATTAGGAGACATGATCTGCCTTTTACAAACCCAAACTGTGTGGGGTCCAGGGTTTGGAGATCTCCAGTGTCTTTGTTTATAAGTTCCATGATGATACGTTCCATGGCCTTGCAGACAAGGCTCGTCAGGCTAATGGGGCGGTAGATTCCAGGATCTGTTGTGCTCCCCCCCCCTTTTGTGGAGTGGGTTAACTGTCACGGTGCACCATTCAATGGGAACAAAGCCTGAGGTGAGGCTATGATTGAATATGGTACTTATGTGGGGTGCCAGTTCATTCTGTAGTTCATGTAGAAGGCAGTCTGGGATGTTGTCAGGTCCCATGGATGCTGTGTTCTTGGCTTTGGAGAGTGAGGTTTTTACCTGTGCAGCCGTGATTACAGGAACTTTGCATTCTTCCGGTATAAAAATGGGCCCATTAGGGGGTGAGAGGGGGGTAAAGTTAGCACTGAACCTATCTGCCAGGATGTTGGCAATATCAGTTGGTTCTGTATATTTAGTGTCATTGTGCTGTAACTCAGAGCAGATCTGAGTGCTGCCATTGAGATTCTTGACATAGCTATAGAATGCTTTGTGGTTGTCGTTAGAATCAGTGGCAATTTTGTTTTCATAACTAGCTTTGGAGGATTTTATGAGGGATCTCAGCTTCTTACTGAGGCTGACCAGGGAGTTCCTCTAATCGTGGGATTTTACTCTTTTTTGCAACAGTATCTTTGTACTGTTGTAGAGTTTATTTATGGCAGAAGACCACCAGATTGGCTTCCTTTTTTTGGAGGATAACATCTTGGTTCTGTTAGGGATAGCACGATCCATGCACTCGTGTAAGTGCTTATAAAGTGCATTTGTGTGGGATTCAGCAGTCATGCCTCTATTGTCCATCTGCATGGGTGTCATGAAGTTTGCCACTTCTGTCTTAAGAAGCGTAAAGTTGGCTTTGGAGAAATTTTTTACGGATGTTTTCCTAATTGGGGGTGGGAGCGGGATGTGGATGTCTAGGGTGATTAGCTTGTGGTCGGATCTGACCAACGAGGAGCTGACCTCTGATGTGGAACACCGGTCACCCATGTTGGTGATGACCAGGTCTAGGATATTGCTGCCCCTGGTGGGGGTGTGGATAAGTTGATCCAAGGCATTGGAATTGATGATTTCCAGAAAACGTTGAGTGAAAGAGTTGGTACATGAGTAGTTTTCCCAGTTAAATGGTAGGGTAGTTGAAATCACCCATTATTAGAGTGTTGGGTTGTACCTTAATATTTTCCAGTGTATCAAGAAAAGAGGAGTGGGAATCCTGGGGCATGGTGGGGGATCTGTAGCAAGCTACAATCTGGATTGCAGTTTTGTCCAGAGTTATTTGAACTTGGATAATCTCGGATGCATTATACTGAGCAACTAGCTTGGAGGTGTGGATATCCTTAATGAATATGGACACGCCTCCACCTTTAGTGTTTCAGTCCGGGTTTGGTGGCCGAAAGGTGTGGTATGAATTATAGCCTGGTAATGCAGGGGTGCTCTCTGGAGCTTTGAACCAGGTCTCTGTCACTGCAAAGATGTCAATGTTCTCCATTTTAAGGAGTGCCTCGAGTGAGTGCATTTTGAGGTTTAGACTTCTAGCATTGAGTGTCATTCATCAGAGTATACAGATTCTAACAGTCTTTGATTATATGATTATATTTTTGCATCTGTGTTGTTATTCTCTGCTTTTGTCACTGTCTGTTTTTAAACATGCTTCTGCTAATGTTTATACTGGACATAGCAAGAGTTACGTGCTATTTGTTTAAAATTTTATGCTAATAAGTTGCCATGATTTTTGGCTGGCTGCACCTACTTTTCACAAGTTTTTGTATCTATTTTCAGTCTCTACAGGTTTTGAGGTGTACTTTAAGCTCAGTGACTAACATGCTCAGTGTACTCTGTGACAGTTTATTCTGTTTTGTGCTGTCCCACTGTTTTAACTTTTTATAGGCTTCTACTTTGTGTGTAGGGCATTTTTTTACAATTCTGCCTTGTCTATATTATGACTTTACTATGACTTCATAGTTAAAAAATGCTAACAAGTACAAAAAGCTTCTTGCCTCACTGTGCAGAGTTGGAGTAGTGAATGGAAGATGTGCTTAAATGACTTTTGTTCTTACAGCTCCAGAGGTCTTGGGTCCAGAGAGGTACGATAAATCCTGTGACATGTGGTCCTTGGGTGTCATCATGTACATTCTGTAAGTAGTTCATAAACATCACTGTATCACTAATCAGTTTAATGTGTTTCAAATAATTCCCCATTAGTACCAAAATGTCATACTCCCTGCATTTAGTAGCTGCATTCTCTTTATCTGTTTTGGGGAGTCACAGTGTACGAGGATGTCATTTGTCCTAGTGCTATAGGTGACTTCAGGAACAGGTATCTTTTGTAAAATTCTTTATATACCCAGCATCTTAATTGCCACATCTGAACACTGATTACTTTAGATTATGTGTTAATCTGAGCATTGCAGCACTGAAGACAGTTTTCCCTGTCTGAAAATAGAAAATTATTTACTTGAACACTGGTTTCCATAGGAAACCTTGCTGGTTCACTTTCTAAGGGTACACTGGAAAGTTTTTCCTCCGTCATACAAGATTCCTTTTCTTTGTAATTGTCAGACTGTGGAGATGCTATACATGCATTCATGAGGATTGCAGGCAGTTTTGCATCCTGCAAAAATGCTTTTATTTTTTATATTGAGCTGAGCTCCCAACAAGTTGAAATCAGTGAGTTGAGTTGTCATTGAGTTGGAACGTGGCAAGGCATAGGAGAATCTTATTTACACATTTATAAAGTACTAGTTGTATAGGCTGACTACAGACGGTCACTATTAATACACTGTAAATGTCAAATGAAGAAGTGGAAGTGGGGAGGGAAAAGTGAAGTTACGTAGTTCCTGGATTGCTGAATTACTGACGTTTCTTTTTATTATCAAAAATTGTTCAGGCTGGGTTCAGAGCTATTTGGATTGCAAACTGAGTAAAATGATGGTCTTCAGTTTAAAATTTTTCTTGTTTGCTGTTACTGTGTTGTATGCTTTTTTCTTGCATGATCCCTAATATTGAAGTTTAATAACATTTTGTGAATGTTTGTAAAAGCTTTGATGTTTTCTGTGGGTTATTGTCTGCCCCCATTTCCCTTATCTTTTCACTTTACTGTAACACAATTCAGAAGCAATGCAATATCTCCTGGCTGATCCCCTCCCTTGACACCCTCCACAACTTTTATTTTCATAGTTAAGATTGACCTTCAATTTGTTTCTCCAGTTATCAGATGCATGGCTGTGCAGTGCTGAAAGTTTTTCCTTTTTTTTTTTAAGTTTCCTAGCATAATTAAAGAAGAATTTGTAGTTATCTTTGGCTTCAGCTGTTAAACTAAGTTTATTGGATACTTTAATAGATTTAATATTTTTTTAATATTTTCTTGCATTTCTGATATTTGAGGTACCGGGGGTATTTTGCTTATAAATTTCCCATTATATGTTGGATCTGGATGGGACTGCTATTTTTATAGACTTGTCTACGTGGGTATAAAACTCTTTTGCAAACCAGTCTGCTGAGGCACTGTTTGGGATGATGCTGCTAAAAGTATGTTTCAAGACTTCATCACAGAATTTGATAAGCTTTGTGCATTTGTAGTCGTTCACCTCTGATGTACATTGATTTCAATGGGTTTTGATTGTTTAAAGAAGACTGGTATCAGCTTGTGATCAGACAACAGAAGTTACCAGAGGATTTAACATGATGAAGCTATATTTGTAAACACTAGGTCAAGAATATTTTGTCTATCTGAGTCAGTAACAATGGAATCTGTAGAGTTTTTGTTTACTACACCCAAAAACGTTTTGGGCATATCCTAAATAGGAGTTGTAGGTACTCCATTTAATTGAGTGGCAGTTAAGGTCTCTTAATATAATGGAGCTTTTGTTTACGTTGAGTTCTTCCAGTATATTTAGGAACCTTACATGAACCCCAGGGGACAAGGAAGGTGTGCTGTCACAGGCAATAAACTGATCATTTGTTTTGTTAGTGGGATTTGGAGCCTAGTCTATGGCCCAGCTGACCCAGGTTCAATTAGCAGCTCAAATGAATGATGGAACTGCAGGGAAGGGATGGCAGCATCCACCCCAGCTGGGAGGACACTTGTTGATATGCTCCAAAGAGGGGAGTTGCCCACTGACATAAAAGCAGCAAGCATGGTGGGTTGGGAAAAGGAAAAAGGTAGGTTATAAAAAAATCCCCCAGATAGATGCACAAATCAGCTGAGCCCCCCACTTCACCCCCAAGATCCATAACCCTCCCCAGGAAAAAATGGAGCAAGGCCAGGGTATTGGAGAGTAGCTTGTAGACCCAGAATAGGTGATGGGCACTGGTGGCCAGAAAAAATGAGGTCCGAGAGGACCCCCCCAAAAAATGAAAAATAAATAATAGGGGGGGAGGTGCTCTAAGAATCAGTATAGAGGTGATATATTCTGTAACAAATATGGATATGCCACCCACAGTTGCCCTAACATCTGAAGACATGATAAGTGAAAACCCAAGTTATGAAGGAAGTGTATTGCCACATTTAAACCAGATTTTAGTGGTTATGCATAAATGTTTGCCTTCCAAATGCAGGAAAGCCTCAAGGTCAGATACCTTGTTGAAATTCTGGTGTGATCCTCTTTATGTTTTGATGCATTGTCTACTTTGGGATATTCATTAGCTGGTCACTGCTTGAAAAAAGGCATGATGGGGCAACAAGGGATTTAGCCACTGTACGGAAGTTTTTAAATGAGAGATGTAGGGCATCCTTTGCAAAGCAACAAGGATTGTTAAGCATTTCATTCCATGCTAGTACATACTGGATTCCCTGGTTATTCAGCTAATTATTGAAGCCAGTCATCTTTTATTTGTACATAGGCATTATTCTTGGAGAAGGAAAGATTCTGTCCAGTATCAGAGTTTAGCCTGCAGTTGTAACATGCATGGGTAACTCTGATATGTCTCTCTGCGTATATCTCATTGTTTTGCACAGCAAGTTGTTTACCCCCACAAGTACAACTTCCATGTCATATTTACATTTGTGTGGTGCAAGGGTCCTGAGGGCCCTTGAGACATCTGAGATTCCTACACCCAAATGACAACCCGCCATCACCATGACGTTGTCAAGCATAGTGAGTGGGGAATCAATGTGTCTGAATGTGGAGTCACCAGTCAGTTAAATATTTTTATTTATGTAGTGATCGAGTGAACTGAATTTGAGATCTTTTGTCTCTCAGTGACTCTGTTAGACGTGCATTTGCTTGTGTTACAATGTTTGATTTTGGCTGACACCTATTCCATATAGATGCAGGATGCTTTGGTAAGGATTTCTTTTACTGCATCAGCATATGACATTACTTTTTAGTAGAGCTGAGTGTTGAGAGTACAGTGTATTTTTGTGAAGCTCACTGACCATGTTTTCGTGTGAGTCAGGCCTTTGTATGTCTTAACTATTTGCATCTTTCCAAAACAGAGTTACTAGTTTTTAGTAAGACTTTATTGTCTATGAGCTTAAGGCAATGATTATATGGCTTAAAGAAACCTAATGCTATTAGGATAGCAACAGAGGAGAAACAAGTAGGTTGACCTTCCATATTATCCATAGAGTAGTAGAACTTGAGTTGCTTTGCAGAGAGTTTTAGTACTTAAGTTAGAATTTTATAGTTACTGAGATATTTATTGGTTTTAAGGTAGCATAACTTAGTTGATGCAGGTCTACTCAAGTAAATGAAGTTATTTGAGTTTGTATGTGGCTGGGATAATTGCAACACAGGAACATTATGCATGTCTAGTGCATGAACTATCTAGAAAAGATGTAACCTGACACTGGCAATATAGCACAGATATAGGCTGCTAGTAACTACTTGCAAAATACGAGGTGTGTAACCTTATGTGTTGCACAGCTACATATACTCTCCTGCACCTGTTCATATCAGTAACCATTATTACCATTAGGGTTTGTGTGAGTTATTTCCAAGTAGGGATTATCTCCAGACATTTGACAAGTTTCTACTCCTGATGGATGATGATGAGGAAATCCAGGAAACATACAGTGGAATATCCCGAAAAACCTTCAGTTGTTGGTGCCACACATCATCCTGACTGTTCATTTAGGGCATATCCAGGAACATCAGGTCCCATTCCAGAGCTGGAGTAGGTAGTCAGAGGAAAGATAGATCATCTCACTGGTGTGGTAAAAGTACTTCTTCAGAGGGTGATATAGTGGTTATCCCAAAAGGTGACCATATCCCAGTTTGAATGAGGTATTAACATCTCAATATTCACAAAGATGGGCACCATGTCTTCCTTGGGTTGAAAGCCCTAGGTGATCAGCATGCAGGCAATAATGAACAACATGGCATCTGTGCCATACAGGGCCACCAAGGTGTTGCCAGATTATATGGAGAAGGCATCCTTTCTGTGTTATCTTAGGAAACACCTTCCTATTGGCACATATTGCTTTCTTGTCGTAATCCATAAGGATGAACTGGGGAGTCAAGGTAGATCCATTGTCTACTGCTATTCCTTTCAGGTGTTCCACACACTGACATTATTTTGCTAGCATATGGCATACTTAGGGTCCAGTGCAGGGTATGAAGCTTTTGACAGACTTTGACCCTTGTCATGAATATCCCATCACCCAGGATTCTTTTTATATTCAGCCTTTCATCAGCACCAGAATGATGTAGTCACTGTCTGTGTTCCTTGTGGGTTGCAACATAAGTATACCAGTGCAAAAGGGTACTCTTTCATTCACACATCTATTAACTTAGCAGAAGATTGTGGTTCACAAGTGCTTGCTGTCTGACATGTTAGGGCTACTGATCAATGTATGGTGGTGCAGTAGAACATGTCCTGCATGATGTCCCTCTGACTTCCCCAGGACATACTGTAAGATCTGACTGGGCATATTGTTGTTATGGACATAATGCTTCTTCAGTTTGTTCCCCGATGCTACAAACTGAGGCAGTGGTGTTCAGTGTGTTTTGGTTGGAATCTTCTTGACAAGCTCCTCTCTGTCATTGTGGGGACACAAATTGCGTCTGTCCCTGCAGGTCTTATGCCACTTGACAATGCCTGCCCAATAGTTGTGTGTTATAGAGTAGCATTCTTTGTGGAATAAGTAGCTGTCTGGAACTAAAATTCCATTACATCTCTGACTGAGCACCATCCTTAATCTGTGTTCCAGGACATATTCCATTTACGTCCATGCCTGTGGCTTCTGTGCTGTTGCTGGGCTGTTCATTTTCCATTCTTATGGGTACTCATAGGTTCATAGGTTCATAGGATGGTACTAGTCTATCTGCCCTAGGGCCTATACATGCCTAGCCATAACAATTCCCTGGATATTTCTTCCACAATATTTACTTCCCAGGACCCCTGTCTAGCAGGGCGACTGACGTGATCCCCAGAGTAAATTTCCTATCTCCCATCCAGTCATCAAGGTTCCTTTTGAAGAGGGCCAAGGAGGCATTCTGCTTGACATGTATGGGCAGTCTATTCCAGAGTTTGGGGTGTCTCTGGGTCAGGAACCTATCCCTCCAGCATGTTTTGTTCATTGTGATAATAAGGTTTAGATCCCTGGAGCGTGTGGTTCTGAGGGATTGGGACTTCTTTAAGTGGAGCGTGTCCAACAGCTCAGGGTTTGGCATGGCCTTGTATGTTAAGCAGAGATTGCCTCTGAGCAGACGATATGCCACAGAGTATAGCTGGAGTTTTTTTAGGCAGTCAGCGTAGGACATCTGCTTTTGGCCTGTAATTCTTTTAGTGAGGTATTTCTGTGGCCTTTCCAGCTGTTGCAGATGTCTTGTGAGGTGCATACCAAATGGGGCATTGTACTTTATAATGGGTCTAATGAGGGATGAGTACAGTGGGACAATGACCTCCTTTTTTCTGGATGAAAAGCCTTTAGTGATGAGGTGTGCCACATAGAAGGATTTCCTGACTGTTGTGGCAATGTGGTTATCGAAGGTGAGACCACTGTCCATCTGTGTTCCTAAGTCTTTCACCACACTTTCGGTGTTTAGTAAACTGCCACCTATGTGGTAACTCATGGGTACATGTTTTTTCTCAAAGGGGATAACTATACATTTCTTGGCATTAAGCTTGAGCCCATGGCTCTGGCACCGAGCATCTGTTTCTGTAAGGCCCTTTTTTAGAATATCCACATCATTTGGGGATTCAATAATGGCTCCCAGTTTGCATTCATCTGCGAACTTTGTTAGCCAGAGTCCCTTAGTGTTGGCCTGTACTTCAGGGAAGTAAATGCCAAACAAGAGCGGTCCCAGGACTGAACCCTGAGGTACTCCACTTGTCACTTCCCACGAGCTGGACTTGGAGTCGGCTACTTTTATAGTCTGGGTTCTGTCAGTAAGCCAGTTGGCAACCCATCCAGTGACATAGGGATTTATGCCCAGCTTAGTAAGTGTATCTATGATTCCAGAGTGGGGGATGGTGTCGAAGGCTTTGGCAAGGTCCAAATCAGCTGTGTGGACCACCTTACCCTCATCCACAGCTCTGGAGACTGATTTGAAGAAGTCAGGTTCAGGAGACAAGATCAGCCCTTCACCACTCAAAACTGTGTGGGGTCCAGTGTTTGAAGGTTGCCAGTGTCTTTGTTTATAAGTTCCATGATAATGTGTTCCATGCCCTTGCAGATCAGGGTCGTCAGACTGATGGGACGGTAGTTCCCGTGATTCAAGGTAGATCCCTCCTTGTGAAGTGGTATAAATGTAGCTGTGCGCCACTCAGTGGGCACAAAGCCTAAGGTGAGGCTATGATTAAACATGACACTTAGGTGAGATGCCAGTTCATTTTGTAGTTCATGTATTACACAGCCCGGGATGTCATCTGGTCCCATGGATGCTGTATTCTTAGCTTTGGAGAGTGCGGTTTCTACCTGTGTGGCTGTGATTACCGGAATTTGGCAATCTTTTGGTATTGAGATGGGTCCTTTAGGGGGTGAGAGGGGGGTGAAGTTGGCACTAAATCGATCTGCCAGGATATTTGCAATATCCTTGGGATCAGTATATTTAATGCATTTCTGTTGTAGCTCAGAGCAGATCTGAGCATTGCCATTTAGATTCTTGACTTAACTATAGAATGCCTTGTGGTTGTCTTTGGAATCTTTGGCAATTTTATTTTCGTAACTAGCTTCGGAGGATTTTATGAGGGATCTCAGCTTCTTACTGAGGCTGGTAAGGGAGGTTTTTGCATCCTGGGATTTTCCTCTTTTCTGCAACAGTTTCTTCCTTCTGTTGTATAGTTTGTTTATGGCAGGGGACCACCAGATTGGCTTCTTTTTTTGGAGGAGAGTGTCTTGGTTCTGTCTGGGATGGCACAATTCATGCACAAGTGGATGTGCTCATAAATTAGTGTAGGATTCAGCAGTCGAACTTTCATCTCCCGTTTGCATGGGTGTCATGAAGTTTGTCACTTCTGACTTGAGTAGCAAGAAGCTGGCTTTGGAGAAGTTTTTTTACGGAGGTTTCCTTACAGGGTGGTGGGGGTGAGATCTGGATGTCAAGGGTGATATGCTTATGATCAGACCTGACCAATGACAGGGTGACCACTGGTGTGGAGCATCTATCTCCCATGCTGGTAATGACCAGGTCTAGGATATTGGAGCCCCTGGTGGGACAATGGATTAGTTGATCCAGGGCGTTGGAATTTATGAATTCCAAAAACCGAGTAGTTTTCCCAGTAAATGGCAGGGTAGTTGAAATCACCCAGTATTAGGGTGTTTGGTTGTATCCTAATATTTTCCAGTACATTTAGAAAGGTGTAGTGAGAATCTTGGGGCATGGTGGGGATCTGTAGCAAGCTACAGTTTGGATTGCAGTCTTACCTAATGTTAGTTGCACCTGGAGAATTTCAGATGTATTGTGTTGGGCAACTAGCCTTGCGGTATGAATATCCATGGCGAATATGGACACTCCTCCACCTTTAGCATTTCGGTCTTGGTTTGGTGGCCAAAAAGTGTGGTAAGAGTTGTAGTCTGGTATTGTAGGGGTGCCCTCTGGAGCCTTGAACCAGGTCTCAGTTAGTGCACAGATATCGATGTTCTCCATTTTTAGGAGGGCATCGAGAGAGTGCATTTTGAGGTTTAGACTTCTAGCATTGAGTAGCATTACCTTCAGATATTGCATGCTTGTATCTGTTATGGTGGTGGTTTTGTCCTTTGAACTCTGCCTAAAAAGGCACTATAGGGGTGGCAAGAGCTTTAGCCAGTAACCTGAATCCCAGGGGTGACAGGTGCAGACCATCTCTGGCAAAGCATCATGGTTTGTCGATCATGTCTTCCCATGCAGACAGATACTGGATCCCCTTTGAATGACACCAGATGTTTAGCCAGTTAGTGAAGTCAATAATTTTGTCCTTATACTGTGGCATCATTCTGGGCGAAGGCAGGATGCTACTCAGGGCTAGGGTCATACCAGCCTGGACCACATGATCCGAGAGCTCTTCCATATCTCTTTTCATGTAGTCCAGGGAGGTACGTCTCAAGTCATTCACTCCACTATGGACAATGACAGAGTCGTATTTGTACTTGTTGTCGAGTGACTTGAGTGCATGTCTTATGTGGCGGATCCTGGCAACCGACAGGCAGCTGACTGTAATTTTCTCCTTCTTCAGCCTGGTGAGTGGGACATCAGAGTGCCTGACTATAAAGTCACCTATGACTAAAGTGTTGGGTACGTTGTCTTGCCTTAGCGTCTGTTGTTGGGTGGCACACTGGTGTTGTGAGCTATGTGTCACTTTGTGACTGGTGTTTGTTTGCGTTTCAGCTTCGGAGGTCCTTGTTGTTTGGGCAGGTTAATGTTAATGGCCTCCGGATATGTTGGTTTAGTGTTGCTGTGTGTGGGTTTTGAAGGGCTATGTGTTGCTTGAGATGTAGTGCAGGTGTTAACCTTCTCCTCTTGACTGTCTAGCACAATCTTGGTTGGAAAGAGCTTTGCTTCCAGTTTGGCTATTTAAGTGCATCTCTTGCAGGTTGTAGTGCTGGGTGGTAGGAGGAGAAGGTTGTCTGTGTACATGAGGCAGTTGCTGCATTGCCCCACTATGCCCAGATTCACCAGGTGGATAGGAGACATCACCAGAAGCTGACACTTGGACATGCCTGTTTAAGTGCTTTTTTGTAAAGTACAAGAGCTGTTTTCCCTTACCTTTGCAAGGCACTTTGCAATTATAGGGTGTTTAGTGCTTACAATTAATTTCTCCTTATTAACAAGGAGAGTTGAGTGTTTGTATCAAGTTTTAAGGCTTCCTGGTGCTTTCCAGCTGTTCTAGAGCAAGTGCTAGTCACAGGGGTTCGGATTTTAGTGCTACTACTACTGAGAAACCAGCTAGTTCTAAGGGAAAATTTGAAGAGCAGCAATGCTATATCTGTGGCATACAGTTTTATATTCCTCTTCCTATTCCTGGGGGTTCATTTTAGCTTGGTATTTGGTATGTGCTTGGATTACACTGTGATGTCCTACCTGTCTGTGTCTTGTCTTTCTGTTGCTGCGTTTCTATGTCTGTTGGCAGACTGCTGTACACAGTGGCTTGTTAGATTATCTACCCCATTTTTGAGTTATCTGCAATGGTTTGTGTGCCACTGTCTCTTCCCAGTACCCTTTAATCTATCTTGTTTATTGTTGCTAGGAGATAGTACCTTACTGGTTGCTGCAACCTCCTTCTGGGTACAGATGTTAGTGGTTTACATTGAACCAACTCCTCACCACTGCATTTGCGGGTTTGATGTTCATCGTGTTACACTGCTGCAGTCATTACACTTGGGTTATCCTGCCATCAGGCGGTCCCATAGTCAGCCAGAGTTCCAAAGTCTTGGTCTGGCATCGGTTGCTGTCACTTCTTCCCTGACGTCCGTGCGCCAGGGGTATATAAGATGCATCCAACACCATTTTCTTCAGTCTTTCTTGCCGCGCGGTGCCCGAAGCAGAAGCAGTTCGCAAGTGCCGGTCGGCCGACTCCTGAGATTTTCGAAGTCGAATTTCAGATCCGAAGTCTTCAATAAAGCTAAGTACCCCATTGGGGAAACTTTTTTCTTGCCTCAGACCGATGTCAGAAAAAGTTAATAATAGTATTTCTTGTGGGAAGCAAATACCTCATAAGGACTTCCACTCTTACTGTATTCCATGCCTAGGCCCTGATCACGATGTCACTAGTTGTCGGTTTTGTGCTAGATTTTACAAACGCACTATAGAAAGGCGTTTTGATTTTGCTTTATACTACTTTGGTCGAAGGTTCAATTATACTATGCCATCAGATCAACCGATGACCGCAATTCCGAAAAAACGCAAAGACAAGGATAAAGACAGGCATCCGAGGTCCAAAACCGACGACGAAACCTCTTCTAGGCCAGTCGCTGGTTCGCTGGTTCTCAGTGAGGTGCTTTCGCAGCCCCTGACACCCGCTACCTCAGAGCCACAGGCTGCCTCTGACTCCCACGTGGAGACAACTAGGCCTCTGGAAACTCAAGGTATTGGGCCTACGGAAACTAATCCCTCAGATGGGTCAGTTGCCGCTGAGCAGGCATCTGCTTCTGAGGGTGTTTTCAGACCTTCACAACTTACCGTTAAAGCAACAGCCAAGACAAAAGTACCATTAAAGACAAAGAAGCAAGTACAGCATTCTCCTGGACAGTCCTCCATGCCTAAGAAACAGATGCTTAAAATGGCCGAAGACCTCATTACTCTTATCAGGGGTACCCATCCCCTCCTGAGAAAAGGCCTAGGCAGGATACAGACTATGATTCCTCTGATCAGGTTTCCATTTCCTCTGATTCCTCTTCATACCAGGGGTACTCTCTACCCCCCCTATGAGGACTCTGATGCTGAAGAATCTATCCCTTCAGCCTCTCCTCCTGAGGATTATTCTTTTGGGGAAACTTTACATACCATGAGGGAGCATTTCCACTGGGAAAGTCAGGATTATTCAGAATCCAAGAAAAGGCTCAGGGATTTCCTCTTATTGCCTCAGCACAGGCCCCTGGCTATTCCGCCTGTGCTAGATATTGTGGATGATGTGTTCTCTGAATCCAGCTTATCTCCTGATTCTTTACCCCCTGACCAGCTAAGCCAGATAGGTATTATAGAGTCCCTGACTCACAAGTTTCTTTATAAAAACCCTTCTGCTGATCCAGAAACTATTTCCCAGGGTCCAAAAGGGATTAAGGCTTCCATTGCAAAAAATCCAGTACCCTCTGACAGAGATTCCAGAGCTTTGGATAGATGGGGGAAGAAAGTTTACACTTCTGCAACTTTAGCAGTAAGGGCTTTAAATTGCCAGTTTCACATGCTTAAGTACCAACAATATTTAATGGCTCAGTTAAAACAGAAAATGCTTGCAAGCTCAGAAGCTCCTGACTGTAAAGAAATGCAGGATTTATTGCATGCAGTTGAACAGGTGGGAAAACATACTCTTCAATGTGGTTTTGATTCTTTAGAGGCCTCTTGTAGAGCTGCAGTTACAGGTTCTGTGATTCGAAGACATGTTTGGTTAAAAGAACAGAGTTTACCTGATTATGTTAAGGCAAAATTATTGGATGCTCCTTTACAGCATGATACCTTGTTTGGTGTTAAGGCAGAAGAGGTGTTAAAGAAAATGCAGGATAAAGCTAAATCTATGCAAACAGTCAAGGATTTCTTACAGGTACAGCCACCTCGATTTAGCAGAAATTGGCCAACAAAGAATTGGTCCTTTCCAGTGTCAGACAGGCCACAGAGAGGCATATACAGGCACCCAAGAGGCTGATCTCAACCCCAAGGCTCTAACAGATGACAGTGGGGCACCTCAACCCCAAAAGGAGGTGAGGGCAAGTCTCAACCTTACAGGAAACAGTCCCAATGACTTCCCCCTTCGTACGCCAAGCACTTCCCTTTTGGCCACCCTTAGGGGGAAAACTAGCACTTTTTTCTCAAAACTGGCAAACAATCACCCAAGACAAATGGGTTCTGAATATTGTGTCTCAAGGTTACAGGTTCCACTTTCATACTTTACCAAGGCTAAAAGGAATGCCAGACCTGCCACAAAATCAATGGGCAGAGGCACAAAAACAAATTTCAGCCCTCATGGACATGAGAGCTATTCAAAAAGTACCACAACAGGAACAAGGACAAGGATTTTACTCAAGACTCTTCCTGGTCCCCAGAAAGGACAAGGCCTGGAGGCCCATATTAGACCTTTCAATTCTAAATACTTTCCTGGTTATTCCGAAATTCAAAATGTTGACACTACAGCAGCTTCTACCCATGCTGGACAAGAAGGCTTGGCTTGTTACTCTGGATCTCAAAGAGGCATACCTGCATGTCCCTATCGGACAAAATTGCAGAAGATACCTCAGATTCAAAGCTGGTACAATGCACTACCAATTCTCTGCACTGCCTTTTGGCTTATCTGCTGTGCCTAGGGTCATTACAAAGTGCCTGGCACCAGTAATTGCATTTTGCAGACAAAAAGGAATTCAAATATATCCATACCTGGATGACTGCTTCATTCAAGCAGAGACAAAGGACATTCTTCTACAGCATCTGGTGTTTGTAAAAAGGTTGCTGATTTCTCTAGGGTACACAGTAAACGAAAAGAAGTCAAAACTAGTGCCCTCACAACAGATTATATTCCTGGGTGCCAGCTTAAATACAACGGCCCTGATGGCTTATCTCATGCCAGACAAACAAGTTAAACTAACTCAATGTTTTCAATTACTGGAAAAATTCTGCAGGCCCTGGGATTCATGGCATCCTGCATACTACTAATACTATATGCCAGACTTCATACGAGGAAATTACAATGGTACCTAAAAAGTGTTTGGACTCAACACTCTCACAGTTTAGAAGCAGTAATACCAATGATTCCCTGCCTACAACAGGAGTTTCGATGGTGGGCACAGGCATGTCACCTAAACAAGGGTCAGCCTTTTACCCTACCCACAGCCAGGCAGACTCTAACAACAGATGCTTCGGATTATGCCTGGGGAGCACACATGGCAGGAAAATGCATTCAGGGCCAGTAGACCACAGACCAGATGCATCTTCACATCAATCAAAAAAAGATGTTGGCTGTTCAAAATGCCCTAACAGCTTTCAAGGACCTTCTGCATCCAGGACAATTATTATTAAAGATAGACAACACCACAGTAATGTGGGACATAAACAAGCAAGGGGGTAGTCATTCTTATCCCCTATGCAGGCAAGCCATGACCTTGTGGAACACAGCTCTAACGTATCAAGTTCATCTGCAAGCACAATTCCTGCCAGGAAAGAAAAATACTCTGGCAGGCGATCTCAGCAGAAATATCATGGACCCTCACGAATGGAAATTGAATTCACAAATCTTCAGCATGGTAACGCAAAAATGGGGATGCCCAGACATAGATGTTTTTGTCTCCCCACTGAAATGCCAACTACAAAAATTCTGCACAAGGACTTATCACACACAAGCATGGAAAGTGGATGCTCTCTCGTTCAGCTGGAAAAGCCTAAAAGTTTATGCCTTCCCACCATTGCCTCTCCTCTCAAAGGTACTCCTAAAAGCCAGACAATAAAAACCACAGATGATCCTGATTGCTCCAGACTGGCCACACCAGCACTGGTACCCAATCTTAAAGAACTTAGCTCAAGGCCCACCGTGGATTTTGCCTCAAATTCCACACCTTCTGACTGAACAAAACAATCAGATCCTGCATGGTCAGCTCAAAACCCTAAACCTGGCTGCATGGCAGATTCATTAGTCAAACAGGCAACACCTGTCTCTAAAGCTGTTATGGATGTCATTTTGGAGGCGAGGAGGCCTAGCGCCAGGAAAGCTTATTCAGAAAAATGGAAGAGATTCTGCGCCTGGAACCAGGCTCAAAGCCTTGACCCTCTTGTCCCAAACATTCCTCAGATTTTACAATACTTAACTGAGATGCTGGACAAAGGCATATCCTTCTCATCAATTAAGATGCACGCCTCTGCCATTTCAGCACATTACAACACGGATCCTCCTTTATTCTCTCATCCCTGGATAAAGCAGTACCTCAGGGGGGCTAAAAACATAAGACCGCCCCGGAGAGCACCAACACCAACTTGGGACCACAATTTTGTTTTGGAAAAACTGACCCTGCCACCTTTTGAGCCAGCTAATGCAGCCGATCTAAAATTTTTATCATGGAAAACAGCTCTGCTCCTGGCAGTAACTTCAGCACGAAGAGTCTCAGAGCTACAGGCATTAATGGCAGTGGACCCTTTTATAATTTTTTCATCAGGACAGGGTTTCTTTAAGGACAAACACTACCTTTATGCCAAAGGTGGTATCTAGTGTGGCTCTTACCCAAACCATCTATTTGATAACTTTTTATCCAAACCCCCAGAATAAAGGGGAGAAACTTCTGCACTCTTTGGACATACACAGGCAGCTATGCTTCTACTTGGACAAAACAAAAGCTTTCAGGAAAGCTGAGCAACTGTTTGTAGCATATGCTGCATGATCACAGGGCAAGGCTATCTCAAAGCAGACTATATACAAATGGATAGGACACTGTATTCATTACTGCTACACACAGCATAGAAAATCAGTCCCTAATAACATCAGGCCACATTCCACCAGGGCAACAGACACTTCAACAGCCTTTCTCAGAGGAGTACCAACCAAGGAAATTTTGGAGGCTGCAACTTGGAGTTCAGTGCACACCTTTACCAAGCATTACCACTTGCCTCTTTACTCTAAATCCAGAGCAGGATTTGCCACTGCAGTTCTGCAGGGCCTCATAGCCAGTCTTACCTCTTTATAGACCAGCCACCCAACCTTAGCTTTGGGATTCTACCCAAGTGTAATGGCTGCAGCAGAGTAACACGATGAACATAGTACAGTTTTGTACCTACCATAAATGTAGATGTTCGAGTGTCCCACTGCTGCAGTCCAGGTTACCCTCCCTCCATCCCCTCTGAACTAGCTGGACTTATCTATACCTTTATATCCTATACAACCTTTGTGGTGCATTTGCTTGTAACTGAAGGTATTGTTTTTATTTTCTATGTATATTTTTTACTAGCAATATGTATTGCCTACCTACATAGGGGCACCTGACATCCGGGACAAGGAAAAACTGAAGAAAATGGCGTCGGATGCATCTTATATACCCCTGGCGCACTGACATCAGGGAAGAAGCGACAGCAACCGACGCCGGACCAAGACTTTGGAACTCTGGCCAACTACGGGACCGCCTGACACCAGGAAAATCCAAGTGTAATGACTGCAGCAGTGTGAACACTCGAATATCTATATTTATGGTAGGTACAAAACTGTACTTTCTTTCCCATCCATATGTGGCAGTCATCTGGATTTGGGCTGTGACTTGACAGGAAGGTCCCACTGACTCACAGCTTGAATACTTTATGTAGGTGCTGAAGCCCTACCACCTGAACATGATCAGTCACCCATCTTTCACTTGACACATCTCTTTTCATTTGAACATGAGCTGTCCAAATCTGACTTCAGGTAAGTGAGATCTCCCTTTCCCTGCATGACTTGAGACAGGAACTTAGAGAGAAATAAGATCCTTGTCTGCAATACAAACAAAAGCAATTACTTCTCTCCCCTTTCCTTCCTTACATTATGTTCTTTGCAGAAACACTTTACTTTGATGAAGTCCACTATGAACTGCCTGTGTAATGACTTTTTTTCAGACATCATCGCTAGTCAGTATGTGAGCAAAAACAATGAGGATATTTGAGTCATTGCATCAGTGCAGTCCCTCCTTAGAAATAGTATCCAGCATTATGTATACACTGTTCTGAGTGAACTGACAACACAGGCATAACTTACACCTTCTTCCTGCTAATTTTAGTTTTCCTACTGTTTTTCTTGTAGCTTTAAAAACTTAAGGGGATTCATAAAGATTACCACAAAGTGTAGACTACATGTGCACTTAGTGTAATCTTTCTGAGTGACTAGAAAGCACAGATTGTGTGCACATAATGTAGGTGTTATTGAATTTGGTGTTTGGGGGGGGGAGAGTTTATGTGATAAAATTGTTTATTAACTGTAGGAGTAGCTGGATAGTTTACATTGCTGTTTGCCAATGTGGAGCCTTCCATGTGGGACAGGCTTTAAGGTTGTTTAAACAACGAATCTCACTACACATTAGTAATAATAACTGCAAGAAGGAAGTAAGTGCTGTGTTCCAACACATGCATTCATAAATAGGCTTCCTTTTGTTTTATATATATATTGATATGGTTACGGCTGCTTGACAGACTTTGACTTTAAAACATGATATTTTAAATAAAAAAGAACAGCAATAGATTATCAAATTGGGGGTGATGTTATCACCAGGTAAAAATGAATGTGTTTGAATAAGAAATATATGTCCATATAGGTTTAAATGTGTAATCAGATATGTAATTTCTCTGTGTCACTTTAAAAGAATGGAGTGCATTGATTGGTTATTGTGATATTTAAATATTTTGGTTATGGTGTTTGTTGATATCATTGATAAAGTTATTAGGGATGAAACTACAGTAAAAAAAATCCAACATTGCATTTATAATTTCCTTTTGAGCTAATTTGTTTTTTATACTGTTTGGTGTTATGCTTTTTTGCTGATGGTTTATATATATATATATATATATATATATATATATATATATATATATATATATATATATATATATATGGGTCTACTTCTAAACACCGACACGCTGATTCCCCGACACAAAACTCACCGACGCCAAATAACCGAAAACACACAAACCCGACACAAACCCAACAACGCAAAACACCGAACACCAAATCACCGACACACGGAACGTAAACAACACACGACACTACATACCATACACACTAGCCCTGACCCAAACCCTAACCCTAAGGTCCGACACTATCGCACTTTTCAGGCTTGTTGGCTGTTGGTGAAGCACCCTCCAAGAGGAAAAAACGCTGAGAGAAGAAGGGAGCCACTTTTGAGATTTTAAGTATTTTTTCTCTGTTTATTTGCTAAGTTTTTCTGCATAGCTGCCTAGCTTGAGCATTTTCTGGCTTGTTAAACTTGATTTCTGTATTAGTAGCTGTATTTAGAGCACAACCAAAAGCTGTTTGCTGAATTTCCTGTTTGCACTTAATTTTAAATCGTTTTTTTCTTAAAACTTGCATATTTTCTGTCCTTGACCTAGCACTCTTGTGTGGGGTCATTTACTGCACTGTTATAACTTGATATTACTTGTGAACCTCTGCTATCTCTGTAAAAACAAAAACAAAAAAAAAATCTTGCTTTTTTCCCACTTTTCTGAGAGTTAAAAGTTCAGTTACAGGCTTGCTGTTCCTGAACTGTTTGAAAGTTTCTGTGAGGCCATATTTGCTTGGGCTGAAGGAGGGTCTCTGTGTTTATCAGTGGCAGTGACTAACATTGAGCAGCTTCCCTGCCCCCCGGAGAGGTGGTTACTGACTTGAAACTGTAGTTTTATTGGCCACTAGGGGGTCATTTCCATAACTCCTTCATCTTCCTCTCTTAAAACCTAGTTGCCTCGTGGTTTGAGCATCTTTTCAGGCTTGTTGGCTGTTGGTGAAGCACCCTCCAAGAGGAAAAAACGCTGAGAGAAGAAGGGAGCCACTTTTGAGATTTTAAGTATTTTTCTCTGTTTATTTGCTAAGTTTTTCTGCATAGCTGCCTAGCTTGAGCATTTTCTGGCTTGTTAAACTTGATTTCTGTATTAGTAGCTGTATTTAGAGCACAACCAAAAGCTGTTTGCTGAATTTCCTGTTTGCACTTAATTTTAAATAGTTTTTTCTTAAAACTTGCATATTTTCTGTCCTTGACCTAGCACTCTTGTGTGGGGTCATTTACTGCACTGTTATAACTTGATATTACTTGTGAACCTCTGCTATCTCTGTAAAAACAAAACAAAAAAAAAATCTTGCTTTTTCCCACTTTTCTGAGAGTTAAAAAGTTCAGTTACAGGCTTGCTGTTCCTGAACTGTTTGAAAGTTTCTGTGAGGCCATTTTGCTTGGGCTGAAGGAGGGTCTCTGTGTTTATCAGTGGCAGTGACTAACATTGAGCAGCTTCCCTGCCCCGGAGAGGTGGTTACTGACTTGAAACTGTAGTTTTATTGGCCACTAGGGTCATTTCCATAACTCCTTCATCTTCCTCTCTTAAAACCTAGTTGCCTCGTGGTTTGAGCGTCTTTTCAGGCTTGTTGGCTGTTGGTGAAGCACCCTCCAAGAGGAAAAACGCTGAGAGAAGAAGGGAGCCACTTTTGAGATTTTAAGTATTTTTTCTCTGTTTATTTGCTAAGTTTTTCTGCATAGCTGCCTAGCTTGAGCATTTTCTGGCTTGTTAAACTTGATTTCTGTATTAGTAGCTGTATTTAGAGCACAACCAAAAGCTGTTTGCTGAATTTCCTGTTTGCACTTAATTTTAAATCGTTTTTTCTTAAAACTTGCATATTTTCTGTCCTTGACCTAGCACTCTTGTGTGGGGTCATTTACTGCACTGTTATAACTTGATATTACTTGTGAACCTCTGCTATCTCTGTAAAAAACAAAACAAAAAAAAAAATCTTGCTTTTTCCCACTTTTCTGAGAGTTAAAAAAGTTCAGTTACAGGCTTGCTGTTCCTGAACTGTTTGAAAGTTTCTGTGAGGCCATTTTTGCTTGGGCTGAAGGAGGGTCTCTGTGTTTATCAGTGGCAGTGACTAACATTGAGCAGCTTCCCTGCCCCGGAGAGGTGGTTACTGACTTGAAACTGTAGTTTTATTGGCCACTAGGGGTCATTTCCATAACTCCTTCATCTTCCTCTCTTAAAACCTAGTTGCCTCATGGTTTGAGCGTCTTTTCAGGCTTGTTGGCTGTTGGTGAAGCACCCTCCAAGAGGAAAAAATGCTGAGAGAAGAAGGGAGCCACTTTTGAGATTTTAAGTATTTTTTCTCTGTTTATTTGCTAAGTTTTTCTGCATAGCTGCCTAGCTTGAGCATTTTCTGGCTTGTTAAACTTGATTTCTGTATTAGTAGCTGTATTTAGAGCACAACCAAAAGCTGTTTGCTGAATTTCCTGTTTGCACTTAATTTTAAATCGTTTTTTTCTTAAAACTTGCATATTTTCTGTCCTTGACCTAGCACTCTTGTGTGGGGTCATTTACTGCACTGTTATAACTTGATATTACTTGTGAACCTCTGCTATCTCTGTAAAAACAAAACAAAAAAAAAATGTGGCTTATTTCCCACTTTTGTGAGAGTTAAAAAAGCTAAGTTAAAGGGTTGGTGTTCCTCGGCTGTTTGAAAGTTTCTGTGCGGCGATCTTTGCTTGGGCTGACGGAGGGTCTCTCTGTTTATCAGTGGCAGTGCCTAACATTGCGCAACTTCCCTGCCCCGGAGAGGTGGTTACTGACTTGAAACTGTAGTTTTATTGGCCACCAGGGGTCATTTCCATAACTCCTTCATCTTCCTCTCTTAAAACCTAGTTGCCTCGTGGTTTGAGCGTCTTTTCAGGCTTGTTGGCTGTTGGTGAAGCACCCTCCAAGAGGTAAAAACGCTGAGAGAAGAAGGGAGCCACTTTTGAGATTTTAAGTATTTTTCTCTGTTTATTTGCTAAGTTTTTCTGCATAGCTGCCTAGCTTGAGCATTTTCTGGCTTGTTAAACTTGATTTCTGTATTAGTAGCTGTATTTAGAGCACAAACAAAAGCTGTTTGCTGAATTTCCTGTTTGCACTTAATTTTAAATCGTTTTTTTCTTAAAACTTGCATATTTTCTGTCCTTGACCTAGCACTCTTGTGTGGGGTCATTTACTGCACTGTTATAACTTGATATTACTTGTGAACCTCTGCTATCTCTGTAAAAAACAAAACCAAACAAAAAAAAATCTTTCATTTTTCCAACTTTTCTGAGAAATAAAAATATCCAGTTACAAGCTTGCTGTTCCTGAACTGTTTGAAAGTTTCTGTGAGGCCATTTTTGCTTGGGCTGAAGGAGGGTCTCTGTGTTTATCAGTGGCAGTGACTAACATTGAGCAGCTTCCCTGCCCCCCGGAGAGGTGGTTACTGACTTGAAACTGTAGTTTTATTGGCCACTAGGGGTCATTTCCATAACTCCTTCATCTTCCTCTCTTAAAACCTAGTTGCCTCGTGGTTTGAGCGTCTTTTCAGGCTTGTTGGCTGTTGGTGAAGCACCCTCCAAGAGGAAAAAACGCTGAGAGAAGAAGGGAGCCACTTTTGAGATTTTAAGTATTTTTTCTCTGTTTAAGTTTTTCTGCATAGCTGCCTAGCTTGAGCATTTTCTGGCTTGTTAAACTTGATTTCTGTATTAGTAGCTGTATTTAGAGCACAACCAAAAGCTGTTTGCTGAATTTCCTGTTTGCACTTAATTTTAAATCGTTTTTTTCTTAAAACTTGCATATTTTCTGTCCTTGACCTAGCACTCTTGTGTGGGGTCATTTACTGCACTGTTATAACTTGATATTACTTGTGAACCTCTGCTATCTCTGTAAAAAAACAACAAAAAAAAATCTTGCTTTTTTCCCACTTTTCTGAGAGTTAAAAAGTTCAGTTACAGGCTTGCTGTTCCTGAACTGTTTGAAAGTTTCTGTGAGGCCATTTTTGCTTGGGCTGAAGGAGGGTCTCTGTGTTTATCAGTGGCAGTGACTAACATTGAGCAGCTTCCCTGCCCCGGAGAGGTGGTTACTGACTTGAAACTGTAGTTTTATTGGCCACTAGGGGTCATTTCCATAACTCCTTCATCTTCCTCTCTTAAAACCTAGTTGCCTCGTGGTTTGAGCGTCTTTTCAGGCTTGTTGGCTGTTGGTGAAGCACCCTCCAAGAGGAAAAAGCTGAGAGAAGAAGGAGCCACTTTTGAGATTTTAAGTATTTTTCTCTGTTTATTTGCTAAGTTTTTCTGCATAGCTGCCTAGCTTGAGCATTTTCTGGCTTGTTAAACTTGATTTCTGTATTAGTAGCTGTATTTAGAGCACAACCAAAAGGTGTTTGCTGAATTTCCTGTTTGCACTTAATTTTAAATCGTTTTTCTTAAAACTTGCATATTTTCTGTCCTTGACCTAGCACTCTTGTGTGGGGTCATTTACTGCACTGTTATAACTTGATATAACTTGTGAACCTCTGCTATCTCTGTAAAAACAAAACAAAAAAAAAATCTTGCTTTTTCCCACTTTTCTGAGAGTTAAAAAGTTCAGTTACAGGCTTGCTGTTCCTGAACTGTTTGAAAGTTTCTGTGAGGACCGTTTTGCTTGGGCTGAAGGAGGGTCTCTGTGTTTATGAGTGGCAGTGACTAACATTGAGCAGCTTCCCTGCCCCCCGGAGAGGTGGTTACTGACTTGAAACTGTAGTTTTATTGGCCACTAGGGGTCATTTCCATAACTCCTTCATTTGTCCTCAGAGGAGTGGTTTAGGGCAGTGACTTGTGGTTTGTTGGCCAATTTGGGTCATTTCCTGTCTTTTCCAGCCCCCTGCTATAAAGCACGCTTTAGCGCGATTTAGCCGATTTAGCCCGATTTAGCGCGGAGTTGCTACTGTTGCACACTAGGGCAGCGCCGGTTAAGCAGGTTTAAACTATTCGGGCTACCTAAAGTCCACTCTTCAAATTTTCCCTTAAAACTACCTTCCTCGAACTATACTACTGATCTAATCAGCGTATCCTATAATTAAAAAGATCATCTCTACTTGACTCCAAGTAGACTATTCTCTATCTGTTAAACGTAGCACTTGCTCCTGCAGTACTTATTACCTTGATACGGCACTCTTGTCATAGATAGTACCCCAAAAAGGCAACCGCCCATTTCTCGGTCACCCACGTGCCCCTGTAGGTTTTTAAAGTTTTTTGTCTATTCCTTCTAGCATGTCGAGGGATCAGTTGCTAGTGTCCTCTCCTGCTCAGCTGGTGAACCTGGGAATATTGAGGCAATGTTACAATTGCCTCATGTACACAGACAACCCTCTCCTCCTCCCACAAAACACAAATACATGCGAGAGATGCAACTATACGGCCAAACTGGAGGCTGAGCTCTCTCAACATAGGACTGGCAAGACCAGTCAGGAGGAGAAGGTTACCACACACACTATAGACCCAGTCTCACATATTACCATTACAACCTCAAATCATACACATAAACACACAAAGACATACTCGGAGGCTCTGATCAAAATCTACCAAAACAGCAGAGGCCACCAAAGCAGACACCCAAACAACCACCACCTCAGAACACAACACCTGCAACACATAGACCTCACAGTCAGAGTGTCAAACAGTCACAGCCCTTAAGGCCAAACACAATGCCAGACACACTAGTCATTGGTGACTCCATAGTCAGACACACTGGCGTCCGCTCACCAGACTCAGTAACCAGCAGGTCACAGTAAGCTGCCTGTCGGGCTAGAATCCGCCACATAACGCAAGCACTCAGGTCTCTCAACAGCAGGTACAAATATGATTCAGTCATTGTCCACGCTGGTGTAAGCGACCTGAGACGTACCTCCTTGGACTACATGAAAAGAGACATTGAGGAGCTCTGTGATTATGTAGCCCAGACAGGTATGACCCTGACCTTGAGCAGTATCCTACCTTCACCAAGAATGATGCCACAATACAGAGATAAGATGATCAGCTTTAACAATTGGCTTAAACACTGGTGTCATTCAAAGGGGATCCAGTGTCTGTCTGCCTGGGATGACATGCTGGACAAGCCACGCTGCTTCGCAAGGGCGGCTTGCACCTGTCACCCTGGGATTCGGATATTGGCAAAGGCTCTTGCCACCCCATAGTGCCTTTTTAGGCAAGGCTCAAATTCTAAACCTACCACCCTAGAACACAAAAAGGAAAAAACTAAGGGTAATGCTGCTCAATGCCAGAAGTCTAAATCTCAAAATGCACGCACTCGAGGCCCTTCTCAGTATGGAGAACATCGATGTCTGTGCTGTGACAGAAACCTGGTTCAAGGCTCCTGAGAGCACCCCAGCGCTATCAGGTTTTACCTCATATCATGCGTTCCGCCCCAAAATCTGGACAATACCAAGAAAGGAGGGGTATCCATATTCATCAAGGACACCCACACCTCAAGACTGGTGGCAACGCACGATGCATCGGAGACCATCCAGGTGCAATTAACCATAGGCAAGACTGCTCTGCAAATTGTAGCATGTTACAGGCCACCCTCACAAACTCAGGAACCTCACATGGCCTTCCTGAAAACACTAGAGGGATAAATGTATCACCAAACACCATCATACTAGGTGACTTCAATTACCCTAATATAGACTGGGAACAGTACTCAAGCCCAAACACCCTAGCCCAAAAGTTCCTGGAATTCATAAACTCAAATGCCATGGAACAACTAGTCACCATCCCCACAAGAGGAGATAACATACTTGATCTCATCATCACGAACATGGGAGCACAATGTTCAACACCGGAGGTGTACCCCTCACTGGTGAGATCAGACCACAAACTAATCTCGCTGGAGGTCCTCATCCCACCCCACCTGAAATAAAAAGACCACAGTAAAGAACTTCTCAAAAGCCGACTTCACACTTCTAAAGACTAGTGTGGTCTCCTTTAAGGCCCCGAGGCGGAAAACAGTACTCAAGCCGCTGAATCACTTACAAATGCCTTCTACCAGCACCTGCAGGACTGCATGGATAAGGCAATCCCAAGCAAATCAAAGACTCTTTGTACCAAAGGCAAGCATCCAGTCTGGTGGACCCCAGCCATAAACAAACTCTACAACAAAAGGAGGAAGCTACTACAAGATAGAGCAAAATCCTTAAAAGGTAAGACACCCTTGATCACTATAAGTAAAAACTAAGAGCTCTCATAAAATCATCCAAAGCAAATTTGAGAGAAAAATAGCTAAAGTCTCAAAAGACAATCATAAGGCCTTCTTTAGCTATGTTAGAAACCTGGGAGGAAACTCCCAGATATGCTCAGAGCTAGTTC
>NC_056739.1:1407640435-1407755435 GCF_019279795.1 Protopterus annectens | reverse complement strand
ACATTTCTCTTTAAGCGCCATTCTAATCTGTTCATCATATACATCCATGTAAGTCTCAATAGTAGGATGTTTTACTGGTATAAAAGTACTTGGTTTAGCAAACACCCTAGGTGCTTCATGTGTATCATGAAACATTGCTGCTAAAGTCAAATTATGTGAAAATAGTCTTAAATCAGTCAAAACCTGTGAGAGATTTGATCTCTGTGCAGGTACAAAGAACAAACCTCCATTCAATGCCTGATGTTGTGCTGAGGTAAGATGTACAGAGGAAATATTCACCACCAAATTGGTCAATTCGTGTTCCCATACGGGTGAACCTCTCCATGGACTGCTGCTTGTGCTGCACCCAGCCTGTCTTCATCCGACTGTGTGATCTCCCTTGTCTTTGCACCATAGTTATTGGAAGTGGTTCCGGTAAGGAAAAAAAAGTGGGTTGTTTTAGGCACTGCACTGGACCCTCCAGCCACGTCAGAGGCCATATGTATATTAGAAGTTGTAGAGGTTAAAGTCATAGCCACTGGTGGATTACTATTGGTATTATCCACAGAACCCGTATTTAGTTGTTCAGCGGACCTGTTAGCTGTAAGTACTTCTACGTCTTGTCGATCCACATGTCCATGTAGTAGAGGATGGGGCTACAGAGCCCTTGTCCATCTTTTTGGAAAAGATGTTGAGACCTAAAACAACACCCTTTTTTTGTTTTTTGTTGTTACCTGTAAGCTACTGATCCATGCCATCACTCCTTTGCAGCTGCTCTCAACAGGTTGAATTGCCTCTCTTCAACAGGATCAGTGAGTGGCTAATGCTACCCCCACCACCACAACCCCTAACTTCTTCTTGCTCTTTCACCTGAAATTGTTAGTTTTTAGTGCTTTTTAGACATACTGTCTGATTCCTTAAGTCAAAACGTCAAAAATAACTGTATTGTCATTCAGACCATACACCAGATGCGTAGCTGAACAAAATTTCATTCCTCCAAGCTCATGTACAGAAAGAAAAAAAAAAACATTGCAGCGCAGAAACAAAAGCACATACACACATCAGTGACAACAGATACAATGAAGGCACAGAAGAACACAGAAGGCACAAAGCTCCAACAACAGCAGTCTCCTTAGTTCAGTCTGTCATCATCACCACCATCTCCCTCTCCAACGCCAGCATATTCTGTCCATCCACATCAGCGCCATCTCTCTCTCCAACACTGTCATATCATAAATCCAGAGCATCTCCTTTGACACCACAGACCACTTCCAATGCAAAGCAAAAACCTGGCAGACAAAATATCGGGCAATCGCTACTGTATACGAACAACCTCCACTACATGAAGGCCCGAATGCCCACATCCAGCTCTACGATCCTCTGACAATCCAAACCACCACAACATCACCATTCTTTCACTGACACCCTCATCAACTTCCAATCAAAACCAGATCCTTCGACCAACAATTCAGATCTGATCCTTCCAAATTGAATTCTGCAGTCAGTTCTGGTCACCAACATTCTGCCGTCCACTCGCCCATCACCACTTAAGGCCCATACTTCCTTTTTTAGCTTTAACAACATCATGGCTTACAGCAAGCAGGTGCAATATGACACCATGATACTCATCCAGACCAAACAGACTAACTAGCGAGTTATGGTCCACAGGAATAACATCAAAACACAAAACATACATTTTAAGCTGGAGAGGCCATTGCCACACAAGGCACCGCCATGTTAGGTCATCTTAAAGGGGCTGTTAACCACAATTACCCTGAACTCCTGTATTCATCCAGTTAGAGAAACTATTAGCTTAGACACCTGGTACCCTTGCATTTCTTTGCATAGTTTTTCAGTATCCTTGGATTTCTGTATCACTCTAAACTCAGCATTTACTAGTACTCCAGTTTAAATGCTAGTTCTCCTTGTTCACAGGTAAGTGCCCATCGTGATTGTTAAGATGCAAACTGTTATTGTCAGATTTGATCTGATGTTATTCTAGTCACCATTCATCATGCATGGTTCTGGGATCCGTCATCAGATCCCGGCTGGCACACTTAGACGGCAGGTTAGCTCAAGCTCCTCCCCTCCCATAATGCTCTGCTGCTTTCTAACCTCCCCAGATCTTGTTTGCCGCTTTAACTGTCAGACGCAGATTGCTCAGCTCCTCTGTTTTTTTTGTACTTCTTTGTAAGTAGGCTCTTTCCTTGGTATTTTTCTTTAACCCTCTCCTTATTTTATTAAGTTTTTAGTGCTGGTGTACTCTGTTAGGTGAACGGTTGTGTTCTTTCCCCTTCCTTTGGGTCATTTTCGTTGTTTTGGCCTTTTGGTGCTCTTTTTGGTTGAGAAGTTAAGTAGAGTAAGACCTTTCTCTTTTTCGCTTATTTTCTCTCTTGTTGTTACTTTATTGTTATTTTATTATTAGTTTATTAGTCTGAGTGTGTTGCTGTGTAGGATGGATCTTTTGTGCTTATTGGCTAGTTGTCCGACTCCTCTCTGGTCTTTCCCTTCAGCTTTGGTTGCTATGCCTGAGAAGCCCTTAGAGTTTAAGAGGTGCTCCTCATGTGGTTGGAAGATGCCTGCTTCTGACTCGCAGGAGGAGCTCCTCTACTATCTTGGTGCCAGCCACCTGGAGGTTGAGTGCAGCATTTGTGCTGCATTCAACCTCAGGGCCCTGGTCGACCGCTGGAACAAACTTCTTTTAAAGGACATGGTTCAAGGGGGTCCCTTGGTCAAGGAGTCCTCCAATAAGGCGGAGCCATCTGGCCACAAAAGAAAGCCTTCTTTTCTTCCTCAGTGGAGGCTTCCTCCAAGAAAGCTAGGCTGCCGGATCCCAGATACCCGGATCCAACTCCAGCCTTAGCGGTGTCCGATCTGAGGGTCCCAGAACTTCTAGAGAGTCGATTCCCGGATCCATGGCCTCCAGTCCTGGACCATCAGATCCAAGAGTCACAGATTCAACTCACGGATCCAAGGCCTCCGGATTGAGGCCTTCAGATCCAAGCCAATGCTGACCTGTAATAGATCTCACCCCTTCAGATCTGAGGGGTTCAAAAACTATTTCCTCAGATACTCATGTTTCCACGGATTTGATATGGTCGGATCCGAGACCCAAGTCGGATCCCATTCTGGTTGAGGATCTTTCCACAGATCCTGCAGGAGGGTATCATTTGTTTATTCCTCCACAGAAGACCCATTTCACGGTCCATCAGACAAGGTCTCGGGGTCCCAGCACGGGTCACAAGCTAGGTTCTCTGTTTCCTCCCGATCCTCCAGGAGCATCCTTGCTTCTGATATGGACAGGATAATGTGGTCCTTTTTGAGGGCTCAAATCAAGCTGGGGCTTTTGGCTTCCCCAGCCCACAGGATTAGGGAGCCTTCTCCCACTCCCAGACTTCTTTTGCCTTATCCAACTGATCAGGGTTCGGACTTAAGGGATCTGGTACACAGCATGGAGGCAGTGGGGGTTACCGAGACTTCTTTTACCCCTACCCCTTCAGAGTCTATGGCAAGTTCTGCTCCCATTTCCCCAGGGCAGGCAGGGCCACTGGTCCAGATTGTCACCCCAGAGTCTGTGGGGGCTGGTTCGGGTCAGGGCCTTTCGGACCACTCTCTGCCCCTTGGTGCTTCGGCTCTTGATAGCTCCAGAACGGCATTCCCAGGAGGGTTGGAGGTTCTGGCTGGGTCTGTTCCTTCCTCCATTATAGTGTTGTTAGCAGGGGAAGGAGAGGGGGATTCGTCCAGTCCCTCCACCTTTCAAGTCGTAGCAAGATCTCTCTCTGCTACCAGAGTAGCCTCCCCTGTTCATCATGCTCCATCCCAGCCCCAGAGTTTGAGCAGTCCCTGTCATCCTGCTCCTGGTCAGCTCATTTGATCTACCTTTCAGGGGGGAGTTACCCTGATTGGGGTCCCCACCTCTTTTGAGTCTTCCTCTGAGCCTCCCACAGAGGAAATGCCTCAGGAAGAGGACATGTAAGAGGAGACATCTTGACTCCCTGTTGGAGTCTCTCATGAAGGTCACTGATATCGATGAAGAGGACGGGTCGCCAAGGTCAATGCCCAATGATGTCTCCTTTGGGGAAATCATGGAGATTCTTAAGGCCAAGGGGCAGTTTGTCTAACCAGCCCCCATCCTCTGAGGAAGCAGTGTTTCTGGAGGCTTTCGATACAGGCCCATCTACCTCTTGGGTGTCCCCCCTGCTTACCCCTTGATCAACCTTATTACCAGCAGAGTTTGGAAGGAACCCAATATAGTGGAGCCAGTACACACCCTGGAGCAGTCAGAGGTCATTTATCCTTGCACCTTTCAGCCTGGGCCAACATTACAACCAATCTATGGGTGCTAAAAATTATATCCAGGGGCTACTGCATTCCCTTTTCCAACCCCCCCCCCCCCGCCGAAATGCTGAACTCTCCCCAACATGCTGCCTGGTCAGGAGAGTTAGCCTATTTAGAGATGACCAACCTAATTCAAAAAAGAGCCATCCAGAAGTTCCCCTCAGGACAGAGAGGATCCGGAACTTACTCCTGCCTTTTTTTGGTACCAAAGAAAACAGGGGACCTGCGTCAAGATTCTGGACCTCAGTCAGTTGAACCTCTCAGTCAAGAAGTTGAAGTTCCGGATGGTCACTGTACAGTCCATTGTGCCTCTTCTGCCCAAAAATGACTGGATGCGCTCTGTGGATCTCCAGGATGCGTACTATCATCTCAAAATAGATAGGTGGTCCAGGAGATTTCTCAACTTTTGCATAGGAGCCGATCACTTCCAGTTCAGAGCCCTGCCCTTTGTACTCACCACAGTCCCCTGGTTGTTTACCAAGTGTATGGAAGTGGTGGCAGCTCATCTAAGGCTGCAGGGATTCCCGGTGTTTCCATATCTTGACGACTGGCTCCTCACACCTCCCACACAGCATCAACTGGTGGAGAACATACACTCTCATCTTCATCTGTTCAACCAGTTGGTGATAACAGTGAATATTGCCAAGTCTTCCTTGACCCCATCTCAACAGCTGGAATTCATAGGGACTCAGTTGGACACTACCTCGTAGATTGCAGCTCTTCCCCTCCGCCGAGTACTTCTTATTCGGCCTCATGTATAATCTCTTCTGGAGCAAACTCGCCCTCCAGTGTCACTTTTTCTAAGGGCTCTAGGTTATATGGCAGCAGCCATTTATCTGGTCCCAATGGACGAGCATTACATGAGTGTTCTTCAGTGGACCCTGGCGGCTCAGTGGTCCGTTCTGTCTCATCCTCAGTCAGTCCCTATACGGCTCACTCCAGTATGTCGGAGACATCTGTCATGGTGAATGCATTCTCCAGACCTCCTAGAGGGCATGTCTTTTTCACCCCCAGCTCCAGCGGCCATGGTTACCATGAGCACTTCCCTCCTAGGGTGGGGGAGGCATCTCCTGGGGAAGACTGTCCAAGGGATGTGGTCCCAGTCAGAGACCAAACAGCACATAAATGTTCTGGAGATGAGAGCAGTCCTTCTCTCGTTCCAAGCTTTTCAGGACTGCCTTCCTCCAGGGACAGTAGTAGCTCACACCAGTGATGGCTGGTGACTTCAAATCACAGGGGGGCTGCAGGAGACAGCTGAATGGGTGGGGGGGGTCAAGGGGAGGGGGTGTGGTCAACCAGAAAGGGGAGGAGCTATGCACAAAACCACAAAAAGCTAACTTTAATTAAATACGCTGCCCTGGGTGGCAAACCATCATTATGAAAGTCCAATCAAGACAAAAATAAGTGTAGAAGAATAAAAATATTTCAATGCATTGGCTGCATGACAGCTTACTTAATATCTAGATGGAAACAAAAGGTTGTGAGGCATGAAAAAATAAATTACTTTTTAAATACATTACTGGAATGCCAGTCAAAATCAAGTATAAGAAAAACCAGAAGCACTCAACTCAAACCACTTCTCCTTGCACTGCAGTTCTAATTATAATATGTTCAGCTTTATTAAAGTACCAAGTAACATGCTGAAAGTAGAAATCTATGTGATGCCCCCACTTGTAAAAATGTTTCTTATCCAAAAAAGACCTGCTGCCTGACAACTTGTTTCATGGGGAAAACATGATAAAAGTAAAAAATAAAAAGCAAAACAAGAAACAAGCTCAAGATACATTGCTTAAAGGATTACTGTACAGGTTATGGACCACACATGATTGGCATTCTGTTTAGTTTACGGGTAAAGTCTGTAGAGATGACTGGAAGTCTCCAACAAGTGTAATGAGCTTTTTAAAATAATGGAATCCTGTCCTTTAATACCCAAGGCTTATACATTATCTAGTCAAGTATTCTCTGCATGGCAACAACAGAAAGGCTTTCAATGTTGGCAATTCTTTAACAGTATGCTTATTAAAGCTTACTTGCATCTTACGATCTCAGACAAGCTTACCTTACAGTCATTAAAGCATTGCTACTTAAACACAGAGCAACAGGCACTTTGAGTAATAAGCATAAATCTGAGTAATAAGCATAAATCAACAGTACAAAAATATGACAGAAACCAGACCATTCTGCAAAATCAAGGACAGATGAAAAGCCACTGTAGTACTTATGCAGTGTGTCCTCCCCATCCAAGGTAGATACAACTACTCCTTGCCTTGCTTGGACACATCCAGAGTCACTACATGGGGGAGTGGGGTGCAACAAGCATGTCACAATTTGAAATCTCTCTGGCTGACTGTGATGGCCCTGACACATTTGTCATACCTCTCAACCTCAACAGCAAGAAATCTGGACAAAGCCATACACAGAATTGGGACAAAGGCCCAAAAATAAGGACAATTTTTAAATATTGCTCTAATAAACTTAGAAAGATAATAGAATAGGTCTTGCATTAGTATGAATTTTCTGAAGGGTATAAAATCTGAAACTCAAATGTCTGTCATTTTCTAACTTCAGTCTTTAGTGATTTGTCACTAACTTGCCAAAAAACACAACTTTATGAAAAATGGACCAAAAATGTGATGCAAAAATATAAAATAGACACACAATACAGCTGCTACCTGTCAAAGAAGGGACACTTTAATATTAGTACTGCTACCCTGAGCAGCTGACAAAATAAAAGAATCTACATGCATTTCAAGTAATCTATAACTTTGATTATTACAGTTATTTCTTAATTGTAAACCCTCCATGTTTTCTTCCAAAATTGCTATTTTATGGAGGGATTATTAGGGGAAGAGCAACATTTTGAGCCAAAAATTGGGGACAGTTGAGAGGTTGGCTATGCCTAATTCTATAAAGCAATTTATTTGCATGTACCTCTCAACCTGTTAATGCAGTAAATCTGAACAAGGCCAAATATATTGGGGCACATATAAACAGTACTAAAAATTGCTCTTGTATAAATTGAGACAGTTGATAGAACAGCTCTTACTTTAACATGCATTTTTCTGAAGGTTATGAAGTCTGAAACTTATTATTTAGTGACTTAATTCCTAAATGATTTGCCAGAAAACTACAAATTTTATGAAGAACAAACCAAAAATAAGAAGCAAAAATCTATTAATTCTTTGAAAATCTGGACAGTTGGGAGGTATAGTTCAGCTGGGCCTGTCTGAGTTTGCTGCCCTTCCCCCCTGGCAAAATAATGGTTGAATGGAGCCTCTGCAGCCATTCCAATGAACCATTACTTGGCTATTTCACTCCATTTACCATAAACACTAATGTGCATACTGCTTTACTTCTATGATGAGTTGGACTTCATTTGAAAGTTTTATTTTGTATTTTACAGCACAAACACTAAGTCATCTGTTAAACAAAGCAATGCAGTCTCACAATGAAAACTTAGCATTAAAACTTCTCTGCCCTTGAAACTCACATTCATTGAAACAGCATTGAAACCCACATTCAAAGAAAATACATTTTGCCAGTGGCAGATAAAGATTAATTTTGGGCTGTTTACAAATCATAGGCCCCTTGCATATGAAACATACATGTGCTCTTTGATACACCTTCCTTATTGTACTAAAATTATATTCCTTGTACAATACAGTACACTTGTTAGAGGGTGTTTTAAATTTGTTTTGAACATTTTTCCAGTAAGCAATGAAACAAACCATATGCACCCATAATGGCAAAACTGCCCAGTTGAGAACATTTATCATAAAAAAGTCTACTCAGACTTCCACAGTCTACCATTATTAGTAAATATACACAATTCTACAGTCCACCATTATTAGTAAATATGCACAATTTCACAGTCCACCATTATTAGTAAATATGCACAATTCTACAGTCCACCATTATCAGTAAATATGCACAATTCTACAGTCCACCTTTATCAGTAAATATGCACAATTCTACAGACCATTATCAGTAAATATGCACAATCTCTGAAGTAAGTCATCTAAATAATTCCACATTAAAGAAATCTGTAACTAATGAAGCGGTTGCTAGCAATCACCTTTATATTTCATGGTTTTATCGAAAAATAAAGTGTCTGTTGCCCCTCAGGATAAATTGCCTATATTACATTAAAAAATGATAAGCTAGTAATAATATTGCAAGAAGAAATGGATGGCAAACTGATAACAGACTCAATAGTTAGTATCTTCACCAAGGAGAACATTCTCAGTATGGCAGCATCCACCCCTTGTGGAGTAGAACCCACAGCCTTCTGCATCAAAAGCAAGTACACAACCTGTTGTGCTATAGTATTAACTAGGCAAAGCACTAAACTTATATTCCCCTGCAGCTCTCAGCTCCTTGTAAAATCTACTCAATACTCAACTGCATCTCAACTTCGCAGCTCAAGAAAACTGGAAAAAGCCAAAATGTATTGGGGGGGCGGTCAAAAGCCCAAAAACCAGGGACACATTAAACATTGCTTGTATAATCTTGGAAAGTTGCTAGAATAAAATGTTGTGTTGCCACCATACATTTTACTGCCAAGGTCCCTGAGCAAAAAACAGTCAGAGCAACATACCACTACGCCACATCAGCTGCTTTGTAAAAGAGAGGAAGACTGAAACTTAAATGGCTATCATTTAGTGAATTCAGTTCTCACCATAGCTGTCAACCTCTTAGTACAAAACACCTGGACAAACCCAGTAATGAGGGAATACAGCCCTCAAACATATTCAGTGAATTCAGTTCTTGCCATAGCTGTCAACCTTAGCACAAAAACCTGGACGAAGCCAATAATGGGGGAATACAGTCCCAAAAATAGGCACAAATTTAAAATATTCATCTTATAAACTTAGAAAATTGCTAGAAAAAAAGGTTGTGCTACTATGTATTCTGAAGAACATGAAGTTTGAAATTCAAATGCCGGTCAATTTTACTGCTGACAGAACAAAAACAATTTTCAGCAGAGACGCAGGGATTAATACTGCAGACACGTCTTTGTAAAATGGCAGGGCAGCAGAGCAAATCCACACAAACATAGGGAGGAGATGCAGACTCCACGCAGAAGCCACCCCAACCAAGAATCAAACCAGAAAACCTATAGCTGTGAGGCAACAATACTACCACTGCACCATCAAATATGCAAGGAATTAAACATTCAGAAACCTGAAGTCTGAAATTCAAATGCCTGTCAATTTTACTGCGGACAGAACAAAAACAATTTTCAGCAGAGATGCAGGGATTAATACTGCAGACACATCTTTGTAAAATGGCAGGGCACCAGAGCAAATCCACACAAACACAGGGAGGAGATGCAGACTCCACACAGAAGCCACCCCAACCAAGAATCAAACCAGAAAACCTATAGCTGTGAGGCAACAATACTACCACTGCACCATCAAATATGCGAGGAATTAAACATTCAGAAACCTGAAGTCTGAAATTCAAATGCCTGTCAATTTTACTGCGGACAGAACAAAAACAATTTTCAGCAGAGGCGAGGGATTAATACTGCAGACACGTCTTTGTAAAATGGCAGGGCACCAGAGCAAATCCACACAAACACAGGAAGGAGATGCAGACTCCACACAGAAGCCACCCCAACCAAGAATCAAACCAGAAAACCTATAGCTGTGAGGCAACAATACTACCACTGCACCATCAAATATGCAAGGAATTAAACATTCAGAAACCTGAAGTCTGAAATTCAAATGCCTGTCAATTTTACTGCGGACAGAACAAAAACAATTTTCAGCAGAGACGCAGGGATTAATACTGCAGACACGTCTTTGTAAAATGGCAGGGCACCAGAGCAAATCCACACAAACACAGGGAGGAGATGCAGACTCCACATAGAAGCCACCCCAACCAAGAATCAAACCAGAAAACCTATAGCTGTGAGGAAACAATACTACCACTGCACCATCAAATATGCAAGGAATTAAACGTTCAGAAACCTGAAGTCTGAAATTCAAATAAATGCCTGTCAATTTTATTTAACATTTGTTAATCAGGACAGTCTGACTTGGAACAAAAAAACTATTTTCAGCAGAGGCCCAGGAAGAAATAATGCAGATATGTCTTTGTAACATGGGAGGACGACACAAAAGCAAACCCACACAAACACAGGGAGAAGATACAGACCCCACAAAGAAGGAATCCCAGCGAAGAATCAAACCTGAGAACCTGCAGCTGTGAGGCAACAATGCTACTACTACACCATCAAATATCAAGCACTGCAACATTTACAAACCACAGATATTATGAGGAACAGATCAGATCAAATATGAGGCAAAAATCTGCAATTTTTTTACAAATGGTGGTGGGTAGGGAACTCAAGTCTTTAACACCTGCATACAGGGTACAGGGTTCAAGCCTGAGGTATTCCCTACCACACCACCATGAGCACCTGGGGCATTTACACACACACACACACACACACACACACCATTGTAAAAGTAAAAAGCACCATACACTTACCTGTCCATTGAAGTTCTCCAGCTAACCCACGCAATACTCCCAAGACCCGCGAGATCCCTGACATCAAACAAACCTCCTGACGAGAGTCCGAGACTGTTCTGACTGCTGCTGTTGCAGTCCAGCCCCGAGACATCATCCCAGCGAGTCTGTGCACAGATGTCTCCATGTGTTCCCTATGGGACCTGCCGGACTGCCTGGAGCTGCGCAAAGTCCGCGAAAATTTAAAAAAATATTTTTTTTCTATTTTTATTTCATTCTGAGGGGGCTGCAGTCCGGCAGACTGATAGCACGGGCCGCCTCTGGTTCACACAGACAACATGGCTTTTGTTTGTGTCTTTCGGCTTTTCCTGGTTAGGGGTCGCCACAGCGGAACTCCGGTCCACTAATGATTGGCAGTAGAGTTTTACGTGCTGGCTTGCCGGGCCTAACACACAACCTTCAATGAAGGAACACCCATTCATGCATGTCGCCACACAGAAGACGCTCTAACTGAGAGTCGAACGGGCAAAGTCTAACTGTGAGGCGACAACGCTACCGCAGCACCACCACTGCAGACAACATGGCTTTTGTGTGGTACATAAACAAGCAAGGGGGCACAAGTTCTTATCTGCTCTGTCGCAAGGCCATGAGGGTTTGGGAGTGGATGATGTCCTCGGGGCACTTTCTCCTTGCAACACACATTCTCAGAGCATCCAATTTGCTAGCGGACAACCTGAGCAGGGCTATTCTGACCCCTCACGAGTAGTCCCTGAAGCCATTAGTGGCGAAGCAGAATTTCTGTCAGTGGGGGTCAGCCGAGCTGTGATGTGTTTGCTTCCCCTCTCAACCACAAATGCAGAAACTACTTCACCCTGATCACCCCAGAGGGGGAGTCCCCCAAGGACACTGCGACTCACATTTGGCTTCTGGGTTTCCTTTATGCTTTTCCACCCTTATCCTTAATTCCAAGAGTTCTTCAGAAAGCAAGACACCTCAGGACGCAGTTGATACTCATTGCTCCCTTCTGGCCTTGGGAGGTATGGTTGCCTCTTCTACAGTTTCATCTGAAGCACCCACCTTGGGTGCTCAATCTGGTGCCAGATCTGATGTATGTCTAAGGTTAACAGGTGCAATATGGTAACTAAACAGCTGCTATTCACTAGTCTCTATTTATTCTCTATCTTAACAGAGTGTAGGGGTTTGGTGGGCACTATTTATTTATTATTTATCAATGGATAATGGGTATTGAATGTGTTTATGTAATGTGAACTACCTTTTGCATGTCATAAGTGTTGTTATTTTCTTTCTTATGTTATTCTTTGATACTGCTGTATCCACGTTATTTGCGCTGCATTTCTCTCGTGAACTGACATTTGTAATTTTATTTAGGCTGCACTTGTGTGGTCCTAAATGACAATAAAGTTTCTTTGAATCTTTTGAATCTTTGATCTCCCATCCGTCTCTCTGTCCGCTTCCAAATTTGCAAAACCTCTGTCTGACAGCTTGGTTTGCCCAATTCCAATGATTTGTAAGTCCAGGCTTGCATCCCTTGTGAAGGATATTATCCTTGATTCCCAAAAATCTTCTACCAAGAGAGTTTACAGAAGTAAGTGGAGGAGATTCTCTGTGTGGGCTAAAGATCAGAATCTGGATCCCTTTTCGACTCCTATTTCTGACATTCTCCTTTTCCTGACTTCCCTGTTTCAGGAGGGCGCTAGTTTCTCCATGATCAAAGTTCATTTGGCAGCAATTTCTAATTTTCATTTCAGTAATGAACTTATGTTCTCTTCTTGTCTCTGCAAAGTCTTCTTGAAAGGTGTCTCCTTCTTGTGGCCTCCACTCAAGGACCCTTCTACACCCTGGGGCCTTTCTCTGGTGCTGCAGTCTCTAACTAGGCCCCCTTTTAAGCCTGCTGCATCCAGTGACCTCCAATTCCTTTCTTGGAAGACTGCCTTTTTTGGTGGTGATAACTTCAGCAAAAAGTCAGAATTACAGGCTCTTACCATTAGACCTCCTTATCTGATATTTCATAAAGATAGAGTGGCCTTGAAACACAACCCGTCCTTTATGCCCAAAGTGGCCACTGAAGCGAACCTCAGTCAGTCTATCCAACTCCCATTGTTCTTTCCTAATTATGCTAAGGGGAATACATTTGACATACTTTAGATGTTCATCGACAGCTTTATTTTTATTTGCACAGAACTATACCCTTCTGTCTCTCAAACCAATTGTTTGTCACATTTTTAGTCAACAGGAAGGGCCAAGCTGTTTCTAAAATTACTATTTCCCACTGGATTTCTCAGTGCATTTTTCACATATACTCCTTTTGTGGTACTCCTTTGCCTGGACCAGTTAGGGCTCATTCTACCAGATCAGTGGCTAAATCAGCACCCTACTCAGCTCGTCATTCCTTGGATGACATTTGTGCAGCAGCAACTTGGTCTTTACCTCATATCTTTATTTCTCATTACAGACTTGACCTAGTTTCTAGGGGAAGGGCTTCCTTTGGCTCCACTGTTCTTCGGCATGTCCTTCCATGAGGCCACCCGAGAATGTTGGGTAGCTGGAGACTCTAACCCATACGTGATGAATGGGACTAGGATAAAATCATATTTATAGTTATGTACTTACCATAACTTGGTATCTGTGTTATCTATAGTCACCATTCATCACAATCCCACCCTCCATCCCCAGTCCTGAAGGATTGGCAGGATGTTAGAGGACCTTGTCTGGTGGCAACTCTTTTTTGTCTTGTCTTCTTCCTCCAGAGCAAACTTGATCTGAGGATTTAGAGGGCAGCAGAGCATTATGGGATGGGGAGAAGCTTGAGATAAGCTGTTGTCTATGTGTACCGGCTCGGCTCCGATGTTGGATCCTAGACCCATACGTGATGAATGGTGACTATGGATAGCACAGATACCAAGTTATGGGAAGTACATAACTGTAATGTTGGCTCATGATCACTAACAGAAAGTTGAGATTGCAAGTATATAGAGCTAATCAGTCTGTACACAGTAACATCTCTACACTTTCCCGCAACTGCATTGTATGTCTAAGCACTACTCAGCTGGTATATATTCAGATTACTTAATAGAACTCAGTAAAATAGTTGCCATTTTGAGGAGTAAGAAATATTAAGAGAAATATGGCCACATTGTTTATTGATACAGCAAACTGGAGAATCCCTCTTGACATTTTGTTAGTTGAGATTTAGTTTTCTGTTTGGCTTAAGTATTAAGAGAAATATGGCCACATTGTTTATTGATACAGCAAACTGGAGAATCCCTCTTGACATTTTGTTAGTTGAGATTTTGTTTTCTGTTTGGCTTAAGTATTAAGAGAAATATGGCCACATTGTTTATTGATACAGCAAACTGGAGAATCCCTCTTGACATTTTGTTAGTTGAGATTTTGTTTTCTGTTTGGCAAACTGACCTTCTCACCACAGACTGGACTAGTGTCAACACATGGGGTGCTCACAAAATGTATGCTTTTAGTATTATGATATGTTTGAAAGAGGGTAAATAATATTATAGATGCATCATAGAATCAGTGCAGGCTATGTGTAAGGACTCAGTGACTCAAGCAGGAACAATGCTTTGTGTCACACAGGGATTCCCAGTGGGATTGAGTGTGCATCAGGGTTCTGAGCTCACTGCTGTTCATGCAGATGATAGACCACATTAGCAAACAAGTTAGATCAACAAAGTTTCTGTATATAGATGATGTGGTGTTACAGGCAGATTCTGAGCAAGAACTTCATCAAAGTATAAGTGGAATAGAATGCAAAACTGAAGTAACATAGGATGAAACTGAGTACAGATAATACAGTTGTAATGGTAATAAATGGGTGGATTCAGAAGAAGTTGAAAATTGAGCTAGAAGAAAAAATAATTGAATAGGTTAACAGCTTCAAGTATCAGGGAGGGTGGTTGATTGAAGGCAAGTTTGAATGATGAGGTCAAACCTAAAATCACAGGGCCTGCAGCCAACTAGCATAGAGTGTCAGGAGTAGCGTATGACAGAAAAATGCCAAAGAAGCTGAAAAATAAGATATACAAAACAGTGGTGCGACCAGTACTACTGTATGGTACAGAAACCTGGGCTGTAAAGGCAGAGCAGTTGAGGAAACTAGAGGAGATGGAGATGAAGTGCTTGAGATGGTGCTAAGATGCACAACGTAGGACAGACAAAGAAATGAGGACTTCAGAGCAGAAGCCAAAGTAGCTCCAATTGCAGATAATGTAAAACAAGAACAGATTATTGTGGTTCAGGCACATGTGCAGAAAAGCAGAAGACAATCTGGGGACGAACTGTAAAAGAAATTCAGTGTCAAGTGTATAGTGTTCACTGCACAGAGTCTGCCTGAACCAGCAAGGAAAAGTTGCACAAAAACAAACTAGCAAACTAGGAGCTCTACACTAACTGCCACGCATGATGCCATTCTTGAGGACTTGGTCTATCTTAGTGAAATTGTGGGGAAATCACTGCATGTGAAGTTGGATGGCACCAGGCTTATTAAGGTCCTCTTGGACAAGACCAACAGAACGATGTAGAACATAAAAATATGAGACAGACAGACAAGGAAAAGACAAAAGGAAACAATGTTATCCATCAAAGAGGTTGATAAATTGTGCGAGAGAAGACTTGCGGCAGTCAGGCACGACTGTTGAAGAAGGTAGGAGAGTGGCATTGAATCAAGAGAGGTAGTGACAGTCAACACGACACCACCCTGACCCTATGTATGTAGAAAATGAGGAAAGGGGGCTAAAAGGAGAAATGGGAAATTAAACCATCAAAAAGTTAATTCAACATTATGCTTTATCTCTTGGTTGTCAGAACTCCACATGAGAAAGGCCACGTCTGTAAAAATAAATAAAGAAAATCAGCTAAGTCTAATCAGCCAACGTGCTACTAATCTGTTCAGATGTTTCATTCTTTTGGTGAGGACATTGGAATTGCATCTCAGAATGATTTCACTGGGCTGAAAGCAACAAATAGCCTTGTCTGTTGTCTCAAGTGATCTCAGTAGACTGAGGGAGCCTAAGACTGAAAGTAAAAGGAAGTAACTGTTGGTGCATGGAGGAATGAGCATGGGAACTTTTTTTTTTTTTTTTGGTTTTATTAATTTTTAAAATGTAATATTTTTTTATATAGGCAGTATAGTATGCCTGCTACTACCGGCAAAAACTTTATGTAAGTGTGTGTGTGTGTGTGTGTGTGTGTGTGTGTGTGTGTGTGTGTGTGTGTGTGTGTGTGTGTGTATGTGTGTGTCGTAAAAGCATGCTCACAATCAAATCAATCATATGAGGTGTACAGTCAGGTCTATATTATAATATCAACATTTGAAAACATCGAACAACAAATGGTCAACACCATATGGTCCATGTCTTCAAACATCTACCTTATAAAAAGACAAAAAAGAAAAAAGTACCCTAACAGGTTTAAGCAGGGGGGCAAGCCCCCCTGTACCCACCACACCCCCTGCTACTTAAATATCCCAACTCCAAGACCGTGCTACATTGCAGTAAACAGAAATCTCCCCGTACAGGGATTTCTGTTTACATGCTCGAGATTCTGAGCGTTCTATATTCTCGTGTTGACAATGTCATCTTTGACATTGTTGGCTTTTGAGAATATAATATAGACCCGTACAGTCACAGTCATACAAGTGCCTATAATTGATGACCATGTGAGTGAGTTTGTGTATGTGTATGTGGGGTTAAATAAACCCTTTTGTAATTTCTGTTTTTATCTTATTACATTCTGATATCTGTGATATCATCAGTCAATAAAGTTATTACTTGTGGATAGTGTGGGGCCAGGATAAGAAGAAAAGAGGATAGGGTGCTGGAGAATTACAGGGCAGACTCAGAAGTAACAAGGAGGCCCATGAAGTCCTTCGCCTAGGGCTCCATTTTACCTAAGGCTGGCTTTGCTGATTTCAGCTAGACAGCTAAGGTGTATATTGTTGGTAAAGTGGATATAATAAGGAAGTAAATACTGAGGCAGTCTGTGGATGAAAATGAATGACCCGTCTACTGTTTCATCACAAGTAATAGTTATTGACCTACTGCAGTAGAGCTCCACCCCACTGCATTTGACCCCACCCATTCATTTGCTTCCTGCAGCCCACCCTTGCTTTGAAATTACCAGTCACCACTGCTGTAAAAGTGTGAGCACCTTTTCTGATATGGCCACATATCACCAGCTCTTCTTTTAGCAGTGTGTTTCAGACAAGCAAAATGCTGTTGTCATGAATTTACTCATAACAACTCCTTAGAACCATGCCATTTTAGTTATTCTATCTTGTTCACAGGCACACAAACACTCACACACACACACACACACACACACACACACACACACACACACACACACACTTAAATTGTACTTTTACTGTGAATATTGTCATCTACTGCGGTGGCGGTGCTGCGGTAGCGTTGTCGCCTCATAGCAAGACGTTGTCCCGTTCAATTCTCAGCTAGAGCGTCTTCTGTGTGGAGGCATACGTGAATGGGGCATGCCTTCGCTGAAGGTTGTGCGTCAGGGCTGGTAACCCGGTACGTAAAAATCCACTGCCAATCATTAGTGGACTGGAGTTCCACTGTGGCGACCCCTAACCAGGAAAAGCCGAAAGACACAAACAAACAAACTGTGAATATTGTCATCTGGATGCTAGGAATGTGGTAGTTTGTCCCTGAATCGATTTATTTCCTTTCTGAAGATGTAGATATTGCATTTTGTGCATTAATCAATGAAAAACTGTAGAATTTTGGGTCTGCTATGAAACATGGCATCACCCTTAGATGAAATACAAAGCACTGCAATGATCATATCAAAGGCACACTAAATTATGGACATAAAAAAATCACTGTACTAAAAATCAGTAGAATCCCTCTATAACCTCTGATGTGGGGCTATATCCCCCTTTTTTATATGTACTACCTCAGAAATTGCATAAACTGTGAAAATAAGGAAGATTGTTAAAAAAAATCTCATTTTCTTTCTTCTCCGAGGTGTGCAGTCTCCAGTCAGACTACATCAACTGTGACTAACCATGCTTTAGTATGGAAAAAGCTTTGATATCTTGCAATTTGCTTTAAGCAAAAAAAATGTTATTATGGCATGATGCACAATACCAGTTTCTAAATTTTATTTAGCCTTTGTTAACCAGGTTAGTCCCACTAGGTTAGTGGCCTCTTTTCTGAGGAGACCTCAGGTGGTATTTATACTACTCTGGGAAATTTGGCCAGGGCATTGGGGAACTTCCCCTACTCTTTCACGTATGGAGGTGCTTTTTGCAGTGACACTTCCTGTCTTCTGGTCTGGGTGCGAAGGCGGCTTGGAGAATCAGGAAGATAGTTGAGCGAGCATGGACGAAGGAGAGGATGTTGTAAATGAAATTTGTGATGCTGGTGCTCTTATTCGGCAGCAAAAGTATTTAATACAGGGGCAAAGGAATCAAATGGTAAGGAGACATTTGTAGGAGGTAATGGTATGATGGAAATAGAAAAGGCAGTCAAACTTTTTCAAGGACAGGCTAAGGAGGTAGAATCAACAGTTATGTATTCTGAAGATTTGTTTCAACAAAACCTCTTTGATGAAGATATTACAGTACAAGAATGTGTTGTTACAACCCTCCAGTAGGGAGGGTTGCAGGATGATTTATTGATGGACATGGTAAATGAGAGTGAATCAGAGAATGGCAGAGATGTGTCATGAGGAGAATTGATAGAAAGGATTCAGAAGGAAGAAGTGCACCAGACTGAATTCACGCAAATGGATAGAGAATTGTATGCTGAAATGGTTAAAGTGGGGAAGAAAAGTAACAAAGAAGTAAGTTTAAAGAAAAAGAGACTTTATAAGGTACATATCAAGAAGGAGAAGGATGCAGAGTTGGACAGATATAAGGTATGGGACAAATTATCTAAGTTACTGGGAATCAAACTAAGTGAGGCAAGAGCATTTATACATATTAATAAAGAGACTTTTTCTGATGTCATTTTTGAGACTGGACAGATAATGGAAGAATTCTGAGAGAAATTTGAAAAGAAGAATAACTGTTCATCATGGAACTTATTTGCATGTAAGCCCTTTTTAGGGAAGCTAAAAGAAAAGTCAATATTCAGTTCAGGACTAAAGTTGATAAGGAGACTGTAAAAGGACATTTATTAGAAATATGTAAATATGTATTAAATTTATCAAAAGTATATGGTAATGGAAGTTTATGGACTAGGGAATGGGATAGTAATGTGATTTTGAAAATAGAGAATTAAAGTGTTCTGCATGTTCTACGTATAATTAATGTCAAAGGTGGCAAAGGCATGGTAAGATAAAGATACACGGACACAAGAATACACCCATGAAAGTAAATATTTCATTATTAAACAGAACTGAACTCAGACAGAAATAAAAATAAACAATGGAATAAACCACGAGATGAGGAACCATAAAACTACTTTTTTCAATAAAACAAAAGACACATGTTGGAGCAACATCTTGTGGTTTAAACCATTATTTCTTTTTATTTCTGTTTGAGTACAGATGAAAACATGTTTTTGTGTGGAAAACAGATAATTTAATTAATATTCGTGCTAAAAGTAAATGTTTTGCTTGTGGGGAAATAGGACATGATGCAAGGAATTGTGAACTGAAATGTAATAAGTGTAATAAAGGGAGACATTTAGGGGAACAGTGTGAAGAAAAAGCAAATGAGGAGAAATCAGGACTAGTACAGATAATAGCAAACCAAGATAAAAAGGATACCATTGTAATAACAGAATTAGAAACAGAGGAAATGCAAAAATAAATAATGTAATGTAGAGAACAAGTGATAGAAAAAGGTTAATATAAAGGAAGATTTAAATATAGAAAAAATCAAGGAGGAAGAGTCAGGGTTAAGTGATAGTAATGATGATAAATCGAATATAGTTAGAAAAGAAATTATATTGGTAAAATAGTATAGGAGAAGAAAAGGATGATTATAGAGGGGGTTTATAAAGGAAAAAGGAAGGAAAATGATGAATACGTATCACATTAAGGTAAAATTAGTTATGCGGCATTAGCCCTTAATGATAATAGTTTGAAAAAGTTAGAAAGAAGAACAGGAATTTTGGGGTGGTGTAAAAACTAAGAAAGTGATATTATTATTTTAGAAGACATCAGATTCTTATTACAAGCTGAATGATATTAAACAGAATTATGGTGGGAAAAAAGGTTATTTGAAATTTTGGGAAGGAGACCTGTTTGGGAATTCCTATTTTATATAGAGATACAATAAATGTATTAGATGTTACTTTTTTATAACAGGTAAAATGACATTTCTTGGTATAAGATGAAAGGATCAAATAAAATTATTACAATTATTGCCATTTATGTATATGTAACTGAAAAAGAGAGACAGAGAAGAAATGTTTAGAAACATAATTCAATATGTAGCAATTAATATGGTAATTATTGTAGTAAGGGATTTTAATTGCAGTTTGAGACTGCAAAAAAATAAAGCACATGATGTTAAGCTAGCATGGGGCATTCTAAAATATGGACAGTTAAAAATTTGGAATCAAAAGACATGGACCTACAAAGGAGGAGAGAAGAGAATGGAAGTAGACTATTTACTGGTATCAGAAAGCTTATTAATAGTGGAAGAAGACATCTTGATGATAGGAATTTTGGACCGTAGAGCAATTTGTATTGAGATAAAAGTATATCAAAAAACGTCTCTGGACACTGCTATTCCTTTAAAACGTTTATTCAGTAACAACAGTCATTCAGTAAAAACAAAAGGATGAGCGCTTTCGGGACAATTCCCTTCCTAAGATTTTAGCAGAAGTATAAAAAAGGTTATATTACTTGGGAAAAGAAAAAAAAATATGGATAAGATAATATATAAGAAGATAAATAATGATGCTATTGTTTGTAGAGGAATGAAGAAAATGTTTTTTATGAGGGAACAGGAGCTATATGAGTTAAATAAGAAAAAAAGAGTATTTATTGTATAAGCAAAGATACTTTTTACTAGGAAAAAATAAGAAATTGCCCCATATTTAAATAAAACAGTTAAAGAGAATAATAGTATTATGAGAGAGTTAAAGGATCAATTTGGTAATACACATAATATGCAAAAAAAAAAATTCTAGATATTGTAAAAGTATATATTGAGACTTTATTTAAAAACAGACAATAAAAATGAATATGAAATGATATGTATATTCATTGTCTAAAAAGGATAATAAAGGCTTAGAAAAAGAAATCATGCTAGAAGAACTAGAACAGGTTTTGAAAGTAATGACTTTAGATTCAGTGGCAGGTCTGGATGGAATAGAATATAGGATGCATAAGGACATGACATTGGACCAAAACAATCATTTATAAATGTAGTAAATGAACGGTTGGATAAAGGATTTAATGTATAAAGAATTGTGTAAGGGAGTAATTAGATTTATATGGAAAAAATGTGACAAATGAGAGTTACTGAACTGGAAACCAATAATGCTGAATAATACAGATAATAACATTTTTTTGAAAATTTTACAAAAAGGAATGGAAGAAAAATTAGATAAAGTTGTAAAAGGGCATGCATATGGTATAAAAGGGGAAAGGAGTCAGGATTTATTATTGATAATCAGGGAAGTACTTGATGATATATTGCATCAAAACCTACATGCAAAGCTGATGGTGGGGGATTTAAGTAGACCTTTCAACTCAGTTCATCATTCTGTGCTATGGGATATATTTGATGTGTATAATATAAGTGAAAACATAAAACAATGTTTCTGTTACAGCTTATAAGTACAATATAGTCAAAGCATTAGTAAACAGGTACCTAGACGATGATATGCAGCTTGAGAAAGCGATTAGATAAGGTTGTCCTTTGAGTAGTATATTATGTGTATTAGTGATGAATGTGATGTCTGTACATATGAATAGAAAGATGAAAGTTATATTTCAAATGAAGGGATAAAGATGCCGATTATGCTAACATATACAGATGCTGTTGTTATTATTGCTGAAGATGAAATAGGTATGGGAAGAGTGATAAAATACTTACAGAAAACTATTCAAGTAACAGGGTTTTTGGTAAATAAAGAAAAAAGTCAAGGATTACAGTCCGAGACGATGATTGAAGAGATTAGAGTTAATTTGACAAAAATAAAAATGTTTGGTATATGGTTTGGAAAGCAAAACATTATAGAAACAGTATGGAAAGAAAAAATAGAGGCAATGAGAAATACTTGTTTATTTTGGAAATCCATTAGAATGTCTTTTAATAAAAAGTATATTTAGTTAACTCTGTCTTACTAACAAAAATAGCTTATTTAGCAGGTGTTTTTAGTTTGCCTTTGACTTTAGAAAAGAAGCATATAAAATGATTTTTCTTTTATTTGGCGATCTAGGTTGAATCCATTGAAAAGGAGTATTCTATAAGCATACAAAGATAAGGTGGTTTTGGGTTAATGCATTTGAATATGTATATAGCATCTTTGAATTTGTATTGATTAATTAAATGTTTAAAGAATAATGATAGTCCGATTTTAACTCAAATAATAAGTATTAAATATAGAATAGAATGGTTTAATTTTTTTTTTACTCAAAAAAGGAGGAGAACCATCAAAATACAATCACATTTTGAAAAATGAATGTTAAAAGGACTGAAATGGGAAGAAAAGTATGGTATAATAATATCATGAAAATGTATTTTTGAATATATCCATGGAAAGAGCTAAGTAAAGAAAAAAGAAGGGCCACTGAAGCAAGAATAGCAAGATGTAAAAACATGATAGTGTAAAGACATACTGAAGAAAAAACAAACTTAATTTTGGAAGAAAGAGAACTTATCTGGCAAATAAAATTACAAGCAGATTATTGGCCAGGTTTAAATGAAAGGAGTACTATAGGGCCAATTTTAAAACTAAAAGCGTTAACTCAAAATAAAATTAAAGATTAATACAAAATTTATTTTAAGAATGTTATAATAATTTTGAAGGAAGGTATGGAGTAATAAGTTAATGTAATGTAATATAATTAGTTAAAATATTATAATTTTATTAATATTATTAAATTTAATTTAATTATGGATGAAATGGTTTTTGTATAGTATATACTATTATTGGTAATTATAGGTATAAATTAAATAATAGGTAAAGGGGGTGTGAAATTTGTTTGTATAGTATATTTTTTTAAGAGATTGGGTAAGTTTGTGTTTCTATTAATAATACAATATGTATTTAATTATATAATGTGTATTTATTTATTTATCATAATCAATTTTAATATGTACATTAGTATTTAATATAATTAATTCCATTCATTTAGTTCATATCTATTGTATTTATGCATTCCTTGATTTTTGGGTACTTAAAAATTCTATCTTCCATTTATTTACAACTGAGCATGCTCCAATTTGATTTAGAATTTGGCGCACTTTTTTGAATTTGGTGAAGGTTATAAAAGGAAGTGGTGTAATGGAGTTTCCTGTCTGATGAAGTTTAAAACTTTTAAACAAAAGCGCTTACGTATATTTGTGGTTTGTTTTTGGCATTTTTAAAGTTCGTTTTGTGGCTGTACAAGTTTATTTCGTTATTAAATTGGATTTATTCATCTGGCTGGTGGATTTTCGTTTATGATAGTGTAAAGATTTTTTATGGAGGCTGATGATACAAAAACTACCAGTGATGGCGAATTTGCCTTATAAAAGTAGAAAAGATAGGACTTGTTTATATTGAAGGGAATTTGAAACTAGTTAACACGTTTTTTAGGATCCAAAAGAGTTAAAATCCTATGGAAAACATTTTAGATCTGAGTTATATACAGAGTTTTAAAGAAGTAAACAGTTTAAATATGAACATGATAGAATTTGGATATTACAAGAATAAGAGTAGTAATCATGTTATGAAAAGTCTTAGAAAATGTTTTGTACTATATGCTTAATATGGAATCAAGGGGTAAAAGAAATTATGTTTAATGAAAAATAGGACTTGGCTATGATAAAGAATAAGGTTTTGGTTGTGAAAGAGTGGGGATCAGAAAGCAAAAAAAAATTATTGTGTTTGTGATGAACAAAATGTAAAAGAAAGAGATATTGAACATATCGTTTATAATGTATATATTTTAAATGTGTATATAAGTGAATAAGTATGTATGTTTTAATAAAGAACCCCTATTCTATCTATTCAGTAGGTGCCATGAGATCTTTTACATCCACCTGAGCTACCAACAATTCAAGCAGATGGGACCTCAGTTTAATGTGACATCTAAAGGATGCAGGACTCCCCACCCCACTTATGCTGTGCTACAATGTCAGCAGTTGATCGTCCTGATGTGGGTATAGTACCCACAACATTTTGCACCAGAGGTGTGTGTGCTACCTGTTGCACCACTGTCACAAAACCTAATTAAGTCACAAAATTCTATGAGTTTCATAGGTTGACTTATGTATATTTATTTGAGAGTAAATAGTGAATAATAATAATGACTTTAATTATTTGCACAACATTGATAAGGACAGAGCTGAAGCAAATCTTCAATATTTCATATCAATACACTTGGAAGTAGGAGAGGGGGAGATAGGGAGTGCCATAAGTTGGAAAGGTGACAACAGATCTTGCCAAGGAGCTTTGTTTTACTCATTAAACCCTACCAAAGCTGGTTATTTTGTTTTATGAGATGAAGGGTAATTTATGGTATCTATAGAGGGTTGAGGGGTTTCTTTAATTTTAACAGCTGCTTACTATATATAACATAGTCTGTGAACCAGTGTAGCTTTTATTTCTGCTTTGGTGATCAAGTGGCTAAATCCATATAACCTAGTGTCACTGTTGTCCCCATGCCTGGCTTGAGGTTTATTTTGGATGGAGAAAGTCCACAGTTATATGTCCCAGGGAAGTGAGGTCACATACAAACTCATAAGTTTACTTTTTTGTTGTGGAAAAATAATATTGAAGGTTATTTTGGATAAGTTGTTGTCAGAACTGGAAAGGTTTGGAATAGAAATAATATATCAGCAGTGTTGAAAAATAAATCTATAACTACCTGTTATATTATAATAATCTAATAACAGCTACAAATGAAAAGCTGTGCCATGATTTAATTTATACACTTAATGTCAGCCTTTGCTAGGATCATAGACTAAACACTGATCAATAAATTCGAACAACTAAGTGTTAATGTAATCCTGACAAGATGGAAAGCTGCTTGGCTTACAAATAGAACATGACAGGTATCATACAACAATTCAGCAGGTGAAATTCTAGGTTACATTCAGTGTGTCACACAGGGCACTGTCCTAGGCCCATACATGTTTAGCTTTTATCTTTTAAATCTTTCTTTTTCTTTTGGGGTGTTATGTAGCCTGTATATATATATATATATATATATATATATATATGGTACGTTTGCAAATGAACTTCACTAAATTGACCATTTGGACACAGGAGAACAGTGTGCTGATAAATACATTGAAAACTAAGCGTATGAAATTTGGGAGACTTACACTGAAGGGTAAATATTTAGTACAGCACACAGTGATTCTAACTATGGATTCATTTAAGAACTAGGATATATGTATAGATCCAGCGCTGAATTTTTCAGATCATATCAATCAATTGCTTACTGATAGTTATAAAATTATAGGCTGCATAACAATATTTATAAAGACTAAGAAATCAGAAATGATGAAATTATTTGTCTGAAAGTTACCTTAGACCCCAAATAGAGCATGGAATAATATCAATACGGAAATCTTAGAAGAAAACTAGCATGAATAAATTAGAAAGAGTTCAGTGGAATTATGCCAAGGGCATCAAAGAATGTGAAAACTTAAGGTATACTGAAAGACCAAAGTATCTAAACTTGTAGAGTGTCTTACATAGTTCTTTAAGAGGAGACCTTATTCAGGTATGCAGGGAACTTAGATATAGCTAAAGCTAGGAACGTTTGTGGTTATCAAAGAGTACCGGGGAATTATCAGACAGCCTGTATAGGAGATTACATAGGAATGAGTGATGTACTAATTGGTTCTATAAAAGATTAGTTGATGCATGGAATAGACTAGCAAATTATGTTAAAGTAAACACTAGTCTGGATTTTTGTAGGAACAATGTGGACACTTATTTTGGCAATGACTGTTAGGTATATTGGCAGGCTAGAAGGGTATTTTGCCCATGCCTGATATATTTGTATGTATATATGGCTTCTTGGACTGCAGTCTAGAAATAAATAGCATACCCATAAGCACAGCAGTATAAAATATGCTTATTCAGAAGTTTGTCACTTCTGCTTTGGTGATGAAGGAGGAGTATAGAAAGATGTTATGATATTGCAAAACTCAGATTGCCGCATTACTCAGAGGTGCTATGTAAAAAAAAAAATTTGTCATGGGCAGATATGCCTTGTTGTATTAAGTCACCACTGTTGTGCAAAATAAAGTACACATTTGTGCAAGCTCTGTGGAAGATCGTGTAGCAAAACACACATACAACATGCTTGTTTTAAGGGACAAATGCAGAAAAAGTAGATTTTCTTTGCCACAAATACATCATACTATGATGGTAATGCTTACTGTCAACACAAGAATAGTTAGGTGATGAAGTCCTGTCATTACTCAGGAATTTCCCAGGATGCAGCTGCCTCCAGGGAAAATGATTTATGTTATAATACCACATAAACGATGTAGTACAAGGTTTGAAGCCTCGTGATGCATACTGAGTCATCTAAAGTATTTGAAATGGAATTTTCAACTTAAATAGTTTTATCACAGAGTTCCCTTTAGTGTAATGGTCACATATGCTGTTTTAGCTGTTTTACCTTGGGTAGTTAATCTACCTTTTATGTAACATGCCAAAGAGTCATTGTGATGAGGTTGCTATAAAGTAATTTTCTAAGCAGGAATTTACAGTTGCTTTCACTTATTTACTTTCTCCTTCCTTCTAGGCAAAATATGCTAAGCAAACAGAAGCTTATTTACAGATGGATTCATATGATTTTGTTGCCAATTGTATGACCTAGGGGCCCTAAAGCAGCTTGCTTATTTTTATCTTGTTCTGGTATCTTCTGTTGATCACGTTTGTCAGTGTTGTTTTTAAATACTTAAAATGATACAAGCAGCTAAAGTTTTCACAGGTAACTGTGAACTGATTGATTTGGAATTGGGTCTTTTACTAAGAATGCTCCTGTACTGCATGGAAAAGCTGTGTTGCTGAGACTTGGAGGTATGTCTACATTGCTTAGCTTTAGTTTTGAGTGTTGAATAGGCTTATCTCCTCCCTTGGTTCCACACAGGTACGTCAGTAGATGCTTTGGACCTACTGGACAGTCATACTTCATTCTGCTGGCTAGCTCAGACTTATTGTATCAATGCATTAATACTATGTGGTACACTGATTATAATGGGAGAATAAAATATTTTTATATACCAGTATGACAGCTTACAGAGTCTTTTGGCATGTGCTTGGGCTTATGTTGCTCATATTACTAATTTAGTACTGCTTTTTGTTGTATTAGTGTCATTGTACAAGCAGTGTTTAGATTACTACTGTCTGATACTGTGATAAAGATCAAATTCTCTGGTGAGTTGTACTGTCTCCACACTTGAATAACACTAACATAGTATGAATTTTATATTTCACAAAAGATTTTGGCCAGTGACACAAAAATCAAATTAGAATCTGGTGGTGCAGTGGTAGCATTGTTGCCTCACAGCAAGAGGTTCTCCCTTTCGATTCTCGGCTGGAGTACGGGTAGTGCCTTCTGTGTGGAGTCTGAATGTCCTCCCCACGGTTGGGTGGGCGTTCGAAAGACATGCGTAAATGGGCGTGCCTTCGTTGAAGGTTGAATGTCGAGCTGGCACCTCAGCGTTCGTCAAAATCTACTGCCAATCATTAGCGGACCAGAGTTCCGCTGTGGCGACCCCTAACTGGGAAAAGCCGAAAGACAACAACAACTTATGAATAGATTTCTGTGTCAACAGTATTGTCTATGGTAAAATTTAAAACCCACTAAGAAACACATTTCCAAGGCATGAACGATCCAAGGGGTATTTGATTTTATAGCTATATCCTGTAGCAACATCTTTTCAGGCTACTATTTACTGCATGTTAGCACTAGAGTAATACTTCAAGGCCAGCCTCATCTGCTGAGGTAGTCACTGACCAGGTGGAGGAGAGCTTTTTATAAAACAATTTATGGTGATCATAACTCTGTGAAAGCTGTATGAAACCTCCATTAATGAAATGTTAAGCTGTGCTATCAGTGTGGTCAGAACAACCAAAACTGCTACAATTTTCAACTCATTCACACGTACTGTCAGGATATATTCCATTAGATTATATGTCCCTCTGACACAACATTATTAGGCCCAGGGAGAAAGTAGCATAATGCATTTATTTTTATTACTACAGGATTAAAGAAAAGAAAATAGAATAACTACTTGAAATAATTCTTCCCAATTACAAAACATCTTATGGCCTAGGACTCACATAGTACAGTTATTGAGTGCTGTATCTCAGCTACTGGAAAAAATCACTTCTGCAGATGTTTCATTTGTCCTGTGCTGCATTTGCTATGCTTGTGAGGTTTTATCCACTCATTAACTGCTGCAATGAGCTAAAAAGAGGACTTTGTTATGCAGGAAAAAAAAGATCTGCTGTAATAATACATTATGACAATGTGCACACCTATGAGCTACTCAAAAAGTCACTTTGTACCCACTTTAAATAATATATGCATTCCTGGTAATGCAGATTTGTGGTGCTGAGGCACCATTGTACAACTGGTAACTGTGTCATAATGCTATATTATACCATTGTTTCACTTGTTGTGGCTCCAGCTTTATGACACATAAATGCTGCAATTCAAGTAGCTTTGACTTTACATGTTGCTACATCATTCCCATCTTGAATTTCCATAGCCAAGCTGATGTAGATGCACAGTTCTTTTGCTGTCAGAAAGTGCTACATTGAAATGTTTAAGACTAATGCTAATGTAATGGTACAAGTGACTTTACCTTAGGACTGGTGCTTATTTGTCTATTTAACACTACTGTACTCCCTGGGAACTTGCTGTGTGATAATTATTGATTCAGTAGGAGCACTGCTTATACTTGATTTGTACTTTGTAAAAGAATCTGTCACATCATGTTGTATCACATGATGCTAGAAGTAATGGAACTGTTACACATCTTTCCTCTTACTAGCATCTTTGCACTGATGATAACCACTTGCAACTCTTTGTAACATACACCTTGTACTCACCACATCTTTATAACTAATGGTATGCAATGGGTTGTCTGCATGACCACACTGAAGGAGCATATCCGCCTTAGCGGTTTGCTGTGACTTGTGGCATTCTTCATCTCAGACTTGATGCTTTCTCTTTTTTTTTTTTCTTACCATCAAGGCAGATATTTTGTTTGGCAGCTATCATAAGACTTTGATATGTAACAAAAAAGAAAGGGATGAATCCTAAACACATTTTTCTTTCCTTTTCCTTGCTTCTGTATGCAGGCGACAGTAACCTCAGTCCAGAGTATCAAGTCTGCAGTTTTCCATCAAATAAAGGAATGAAAATAGCCTCATCAGTACAAGCAGTATACAAAAAAAATCATATCTTGAATGTTGGCTGCATGTGCAGATGTCTGGTGTTGCTGTCATAACTGACTTTTTGATGAAGGCAGCTGATTTTATCCCCCAGTCACTCATCATGTTTACCATTCTTTACACAGTCAGGGACCTTGGATTGCTTTGTATAGTAGTTGGCAGTTATCTTATGATAAGACTTTGATCTTTTCTTCCGTGGCCTTAAGTTCCTGCTCTCTTCTGTGCCAGTGCACTAATCCTGGTCAACTAAATTTTCCTCATGGCCAGAATTAGTAGAAATCCCCCAGACTGGATAAGCAGCTTCTGCCCAGGTGGTGAGAGAATAAGGGTGCCACCTATGCTGCTTGCCAATGTTAGCTTCACTGTTTCCAGCAGAGACCCTACCCCACTCTGTGTCCTGGCAGTCCTCCTAATAGGCTACTGTATACAGTCTGAGAACATTTCCATTTATCCTTAAAGTTGTGACCCTGCCTAAATCCAACATGACTAGCTTTTCTTCCCTTGTGAGCTCTAGGCTCCATCAAGGTGTCGGAAGGATGGTAACCCCCAGCAGCACATTATATCAGACCTCCCGTGTGAACCAAGACAAGCAGGTGGTCTCATCATTCTTCTCTTCTTGTGTACCAGCTCTTACAGATACCTGAGCTGCTAAGCTAACTCGGGTCACCTGGGTCCTAGTTACAGTTTATCTTTCTGCATCAACAGAAGTAGCAGGAGTCAGAGACCTAAGATGAGGGCAAATGGTGAAGTACTTTTACTGGTCTCTAAACACATGCCTACCTGTATTAGGTGACTCTAACCTTGAACCTAACTCACTTAAGTGAACATTTTACAGTAATGATCAGTTTTCTGTATTAACCTCCACCAAGATGCACTGTAAGTGTCATACATACCCTAATAAAATTGTCACCTTTCTTTGACTGTAATAACATCATCATCATTTTAGGACCTATAAGCACTGGAAAGAATGTAGTAAGAGATCCCAAGGTTGTTGTTGTTTATCTTTCGGCTTTTTCCCTGTTAGGGGTTGCCACAGCGGAACTCCGGTCCACTAATGATTGGCAATAGCTTTTCATGAACGCCGAGGTGCCAGCTCGACGTTCAACCTTCAAAGAAGGCACCCCATTTACGCATGTCTTTCGAACACCCACCCAACCACGGGGAGGACATGCAGACTCCACACAGAAGGCACTCTCCGCACTCCAGCCGAGAATTGAACGGAAGCAATAACAAGATCTCACTGGACCAGATACTGTCCAGCCCCACCAGATCTAATCATCTCACTTGTAACTATTCACTCCCTCACTGGTTGTTAATTAATCAAGTAAACTGGCTACTCACACCTGCCCCCTAAACACTGAAAAACTTAAGAAAAGAATGGTGATAAAGTAGTGAAGAATTTACATCATTACTAGTGCTAAATATTAGAGACTTACAATTGTCAAAACACAAGCATACTCTAACAGAGCTTTTCCATACATATTGAATAAGCTGCTTCCTCTGCTGGGCAGACAGAACAACTGGTTAATAATGACTTTAAACAACAGTGGCTTGAAAGGAAATGTGGTTGTGGGACTTTTAAGCCTATCATAAATCATTCTAGCTAAGCTGAATCACATGTTATAGCACAAGCAATGCAAAAGAGATATTAACAAGGCCAAATCATTCTACCTTAAGATACACTTCCTGGCAACCTGAAGCTGTTCTGATAGTCTTGCTGGCAAATCAAATATTACAAAGCCTATTACATTGTTTTTTTTAACAAAAGGTATATCAGAGTATGTTATTAGATTAAGCATTCTTAGCGAGTACCGATCCCATAAATGAAACCCAGCTTGATTGCTAATGGATTCTGCTCTTTAACACACTATTATGTGATCACGGGATATAAAACAATATATATCTATAAATATTTATATAGATATATATAGCCTGTGTTAAGTAATTACTGTGCATTTTCTGCTGTTTGTATTGTAAAAAAAAAAGAAAAACCAAAAAAAATCCTTGCTTCCCACCTTTCCTGACCTAGAATAGTCCCTAATACAGGCATTGCTGTATTCCGGACTTTAGAATAGTTCCTGTGTTGCCCATTTCCTTACTTGGATAGAAGGAAGCTTCTTTGTTCACCACTGGGAGTGGGGCGCTTTGAGCAGCTTATCTGTCCCTGGAGGAGTGATCTCAGCACAGAATCTTGTAGTTTATTGGCCGTTTTGGGCTAATTTCTAGCTGTTTCAAGTCCCCTGTATAAAAACCCACTTGGGCGTGGTTTTTCGCTTGTTCTGACTCAGCAATAGCTCCTCGTGGTCCTGCAGAGTGGTGCTAGCAGCAGAGAGACGAAAAAGAGTGACTGCTACTTGATTTAAGTATATTTTACTGCTACCTTTGCGACTGTCTATTCTCGCCGAAAAGTGAGTTAAATCTACTCTTTTGCCTGTTTTAAGCTTGTTTTTTTGCAATTTCATACCTGCACTTTTAAAGTTTGTCTTTTTGTTGAATTTATCTGTTGAGGCTGCTCACTCAAGTGTGCTAGCCTGTGTTGTTAAGTAATTACTGTGCATTTTCTGCTGTTTGTATTGTAAAAAAAAAAGAAGAAAAACCAAAGAAATATCCTTGTTTCCCACCTTTCCCGACCTAGAATAGTCACTAATACAGGCATTGCTGTATTTGGGACTTTAGAATAGTTCCTGTGTTGCCCATTTCCTTACTTGGATAGAAGGAAGCTTCTTTGTTCACCAGTGGGAGTGGGGAGCTTTGAGCAGCCTATCTGTCCCTGGAGGAGTGATCTCAGCACAGAATCTTGTAGTTTATTGGCTGTTTTGGGCTAATTTCTAGCTCTTTCAAGTCCCCTGTATAAAAACCCGCTTTGGAGTGGTTTTGCGGAATTTTGCTCATAGCGCAGCATCGGGCAGCGCCGCTTAATCGGGCTTAAACCATTCTCGGCTCCACAAAGTCTTCTCTTCACTTTTTCCCTTAGATCTGCTCTATCTCTCAAAGTAAGGACCCTATTTTCAATCTAAAGGCCTGCACTTGCTCATATAAGTAATTATATAAGTTAACACTAATAAACGAATAGCACTACATCCTCATATACTCCCTTGGAGTACTCGGCCCCTATTGGTCCTTTTTGATCAGTTATAAAGGAGTTACTTATACTATTCAGGCATGTCCAAAGATCAGTTGCTGGTTTCCTCTCCAGTCCAGTTGGTGAATCTGGGAATCTTGAGGCAATGTTACAACTGCCTCATGTACACAGACAACCCTCTCCTCCTCCCAACAAGTACAAATATATGCGAGAGATGCAACCATATAGCCAAACTGGAGGCTAAGCTCTCTCAACTCAGTACTGGCGCAGTCAGTCAGGATGAGAAGGTAACCACACACACCACAAATCCAGTCACACATAGACCTACCACAACAGCAAACCAAACACATAAACACACAAAAACATACTTGGAGGCTCTAAATATAAATCTGCCTAAGCAGCAGAGACCTCCAAAGCAGACATCCATGCAACCGCTACCCCAAAACAAAACACGTGTAACACATACTTCACAAAGTCAGTGTGCCGAACAGTCACAGCCCTTAAGGCTAAACAACACACCTGATACACTTGTAATAGGTGACTCTATTGTCAGACTCACTGATGTCCCACTCACCAGGCTGAACAAGGAGAAGGTCACGGTGAGCTACCTGTCGGGCGCTAGGATCCGCCACATAACACAAGCACTCAGGTCACTCCAAAGCAGGTACAAATATGACTCAGTCATTGTCCATACTGGTGTGAATTACCTGAGACATACCTCCCTGGACTACATGAAAAGAGACATAGAGGAGCTCTCTGATCATGTAGCCCAGGCAGGTATGACTCTGACCTTGAGTAGCATCTTACCCTCACCAAGAATGATGCCACAGTATAAAGACAAAATTATCAATTTTAACAATTGGCTAAAGTTTTGGTGTCATTCAAAGGGGATCCAGTGTCTGTCAGCCTGGGATGACATGTTCAACAAGCCACGTTGCTTCGCTAGGGACGGCTTGCACCTGTCACCCCTGGGCTTTTGGATACTGGCAAAGGCTCTTGCCACCCCCATAGTGCCTTTTTTAGGCAACGCTCAAAAGACAAACCCACCTCCATAGACAATAAAAGGAAAAAGAAACTAAGGGTAATGCTGCTCAACGCCAGAAGTCTAAACCTCACAATGCAAGCACTCAAGGCTCTCCTCAGTATGGAGAATATCGATGTCTGTGCAGTAACAGAGACCTGGTTCAAGGCTCCCGAGTGCACCCCAGCACTACCAGGTTATACCTCATACCATACTTTTCGGCCCCAAAACTCAGACTAAACCACAAAGGGAGGGGGAGTATCCATATTCATCAAAGATACCCACACCTCCAGGGTAGTGGCACTGCACAAAGCATCGGAGACCATCCATGTGCAACTAACAGTGGGCAAAACTGCCTTTCAGTTTGTAGCCTGCTACAGACCACCCTCCCAAACTCAGGAACCTCACTCGGCTTTCCTGAGAACACTGGAGAATATGAAGGTCTCTCCAAACACCATTATATTGAGTAATGCTCCCAGTCTATGTTTGGGTAGTTGTAGTCGACTACAACTACCCAAACATAGACTGGGAGCATTACTCAAGCCCCAAAACCCTAGCCCAAAGGTACATAGAATTTAGAAACTCAAATGCTATGGAACAGCTAATCACCACTCCCACAAGAGGGGAAAACATACTGGACCTGATCATCACAAACATGGGGACTCTATGCTTCACACCAGAGGTATACCCCTCATTGGTAAGATCGGACCATAAATTAATCTCTCTGGACATCCACATCCCGACCCCACCACCAGCCCAGACAACCACAGTGAAAAACTTCTCAAAAGCAACTTTCACACTTCTCAAAACCGAGGTGAAATCCTTCAAAGCCCCCGGGTCAGTGGAAACCACGGCCCAAACTGCAGAATCCTTTATAAACGCATTCTATGGACACCTACAGGAATGTATGGATCATGCAATCCCAAATAAAACCAAGACCCAATCCTCCAAAGGCAGGTGTCCTGTCTGGTGGACCCCAGCCATAAATAAGTTATACAACAAAAGGAGGAAGCTACTACATGATAGAGCAAAATCCCTAAAAGGGAAGGCATCTCTGATCAGTACTAGCAAAAAACTACGGTCCCTCATAAAATCATCTAAGGCCAGCTTCGAGAGAAAAATTGCACAGGACACTAAAGATAATCACAAGGCCTTCTTTAGTTATGTTAGGAACCTGAGTGGCAACTCCCAGATATGTTCGGAGTTAGTCCAAAATGACAAAAAATACACTGAACCCACAGACATTGCCAACATCCTGGCAGACAGGTTCAGTGCAAACCCCTCCCCCTTCCCCCCCAAAAGAGCAAATATCTTTCTCAGCAGAGAGTTGTCTCCCTGACATCTCAGATGCTCAGGTGAGAGCTGCCCTCTCCAAAGCAAAAAACACAGCATCAATGGGACCAGACGGTGTCTCGGGCTGCGTCCTACATGAGCTCCAAGAAGAGCTAGAACCTCATATAAAGTTACTGTTCAATCTCAGCCTTACTACAGGATATGTACCCAAGGAATGGTGTACAGCAACAGTGGTCCCACTCCACAAAGGTGGTGCCTCAATGGACCCTGGAAACTATTGCCCCATAAGCCTGACTAGCCTGGTCTGCAAAGCTATGGAGCGGATCATCGTGGAACTCATAAACAAAGACATTGGGGACCTACAGACGCTGGATCCTACCCAATCCGGCTTTGTTAAGGGCAGATCCTGCCTCTTGAACCTGGTCGATTTCTTTGAAACAGTCACCAAGGCCATAGATGAAGGGAAGGTAGTCCACACAGCCTACCTGGACCTCGCAAAAGCCTTCGACACAATACCCCACTCTGGCATCATAAAAAAGCTCTCCAGCTTAAATATCAACCCCTACGTCATAAGATGGGTTGCAAACTGGCTCAAGGATAGAACCCACATGGTCAGAATTGCGGGAGCCATGTCAGACTCTAAACCAGTTACAAGTGGCATCCCACAAGGCTCAGTCCTGGGACCTCTCTTGTTCGGTATATATTTTTCTGAGGTACAGACCAACACGGGAGGACTATGGCTGACCAAGTTCACAGATGACTGCAAACTGGGTGCCATAATCGACTCTCCAGCTGACACAAGCATCCTCCAAAAGGTTCTCACAGAGACGGATAACTGGTGCCAAAGCCATGGCCTAAAGCTAAACGCCAAAAAGTGTATAGTCATCCCCTTTGGGAAAAACAAAGTGCCCATAAATTACCACATAAGCGGTAATCCATTAAGTATGGAGGAAGTAATTAGGGACCTGGGGACCCAAGTTGATAGTAGTCTCTCCTTTGACAACCACGTTGCCAAAGTGGTTAGAAAGACCTTCTATATAACCCACCTTATCATGAAAGGATTCACATCTAGATCAAGGGAGGTCATTGTGCCCCTTTACTCATCACTCATCTGGCCTATAATTGAATACAATGCCCCATTTGGGATGTACCTTACCTGACACCTGCAGCAACTGGAAAGACCCCAAAAGTACCTCACCAAGAGGATCAAGGGACTCAAACAGATGACCTATGCTGCTTGGTTAAAGAAACTCCAGCTCTACTCAGTTGCATACCGCCTACTTAGAGGCGATCTGTGCCTGACGTATAAAGCCATGTCCAACCCAGAACTAATGGACATGCTCCACCTCAAAAAATCCAAATCCCTTAGAGCTACGCGCTCGAGGGACTTGAACCTCAACACAGAAATTAAAAGGACATGCTGGAGAGACAGATGTATAACTCAGAGGCTCCCAGCACTCTGGAATAGGATCCCAGTCCAAGTCAGGCAGAGCCCCTCACTGACTCTCTTCAAGAGGAATCTTGACGAGTGGATGGGAAATCATAGGTTTACCCCGGGGATCACTTCTGTGTCACTACTAGACAGAGGCACAGTAAACTAACGTAAAAAGGGCACAGTAAAACTCATTTAAAAGGGTGGCGAAAGCCAAACACACTCTGGCTAGGCTTGTAAATGCCCTAGGGCAGATAGCTTAGTATCAGCCTATGAACCTATGAACCTATATCTATATCTATATATATATATATATATATATATATATATATATATATATATATATATATGTGTGTGTGTGTGTGTGTGTGTGTGTGAGTTACCTTCAGTTTTCCGAACATCCACTTCCCCAACAGCATTTCACCAAGACCAGAACACCGACACTTCAGATCACCGACATTCCCAAAGCTGACATTACCCGTGCGGTAAGTAAACACCTGGCCATCCCGACAGAATAAACTACCTGAAGAAAAACTAAACCGCCCACACCCTTCTTACTAAATATACCAACTCCGAGAACACAATACTGCGGGAGTAAGGGGCAAAATTCAAGTATATGGTCAAGTGTTTACTTACCGCTGGTAACTTCGACTTTGCGAATGTTGGTGATCTGAAGTGTCGGTGTTCTAGTCTTGGTGAAATGCTTGTCAGGGAAGTGGACATTTGGGAACTGAAGGTAACCCGTATTTGTATATGTATATATATATATATATATATATATATATATATATATATATATATATATATATATATATATAGGGGACGCTGTCCTATATTTAGGAGTGGATAGGAGCTTACCATCCTGCAAAAACATTTAGTTTAGTGTTTGCTGAATGCGACTGCCAGCATGCTTAAGTCATGGGATCAATATTCACTAAAAGATCATATGATTTCTTGACATGGTTTCTGTTACCTCATCTGAATGTTTTCTGACACCTTTGCCGATGATTTCAGACACTGCAAGGCTAGGATTGTAGCATAACAATGGAGCCTTTATATCACAGTAATGGATATTTGCCTATTTTTGCCCCAAATATCTACTTTTAAGATGATTAATGAAGTAAGCAGTTGACTAAAGGATAGTTAGCTATGGTTTTGCTAGCTCTGATGGAAGTTACCCATAGTTCATCAAGACATGGATATTTGCATCACCATGCCCTTACCACGTATAGTTAAAGTTTCTCACACCTTCTGACCATTTTCTGATTTATGGAATGTGTCTGCAGAGGATCATTTAGCAGACAGGGGCTTGTACAACACATATAATAAAATGGACCCATTTCAGTGCTGCAGTAATTTTTTGAAATACTGGGAAGATTAGTAACAACTCCGCTAAAGTTCTACCTATACAAGTGTGCAGTACATGTAAAGTACCAGCATAGTGTCTGAAAGAGCCATATTCCACTGATTACTGCAGTCGCCTTGTTGGAAATGCAGATACTACCAAGCTGTCTGGTGTGGTCTGCTGTAATCTTTTAAAAGCACATGCTGTCTGATGTTATGCTATATGTGCTAAAGATACTAAGCTGAAGTAGTTAACCATTAATCCACATCTTTATACATGTGAGGTGCTATTAGCAATATCTTCTCATGACCACTCACTGATGTCACTCGTAAGTCTAAGGGATCCCACTTGTACCTATTCTTATTTGCAACCTGTGTTAATTAATTCTTTTACTCATTCTCACACTTAGAAAACATCCCTTCTGCTGATGATCTGGCAATACAATTCTTAGGGAAATCTTCCAGCATCTTCTAGAAACATTTTCACTAAATTTGCGTAAAGTACTTGAGCAGTTCACAGATATGTGACACTAAGGATCTCAAAATAACTGAAATTGTATATTTTCAATGTCCAGAAAGACTAGGTTAAGTGCAGGGAGGACAGACCATTCCTTCTCCCTTAGGAGGGATACTGAGTACTATGAAGTAATGTAGTACTTTGGACCATTACTTCCCTCTTAGTAGGGACACTGAGTACTATAAAGTAATGTGGTACTTCAGACCATTACTTCCTCCATAGGAGGGACACTGAGTACTGTGAAGTAGTGGAGTACTTTGGACTATTACTTCTTCCTTAGGAGGTTCACTGAGTACTTTGAAGTAGTGCAGCACTAAAGACCATTACTTTTCTCATAGGAGGGATACTGAGTACTGTGAATCAGTGCAGTACTTTGGACTATTACTTCCCCCTTTGGAGGAATACAGAGTACTATGAAGTAATAACCCAAAATCCTGCTACAGGCCTGGAAAGCAATGACATTCACCAGAAAAGCTACTCAGTCCTTCCATAAACTTTATTTCAATAAAAGTAAGTGCTTTCATTCACTTAAACCATATGTGAACTTCTTCAGACTCTTCACCCACAATAACAGCTCTGTTAAAAAGACTCAAGTACAATGATGCAATCATTACATCACTTCCTCAAGTGTCTTAAAGGCCCAGCCATCCTTTTCTTTAAAACATTTTTTTTAAACATTTTACATGTAAAACATAGATAGGTACAAAACCAAATTACCTTATTATTTAAATAGCTTGTTTTAACCCCAAAGGTAGTTAACACTTACGTAAAATATTACCTATCTAGTCAAAGCTTTTAATGCTAAAATAGGTTTCATACTGCAGCAGTCATTTGCACCATTACTTCTTGTTTAGGAAGGACACTGAGTACTGTGAAGCAGGGAAGTGCATTGCCACATCACTAGACTCATGTCCTTTCTTGCTGTGTATGCCTTGATAAGATGCTACCCAAAGTAAATGCACTCCTGTTGTCTAAGAACCTGTCACAAAGTAATGCATCTACTAACCAAGGTTGCAAGAAATGTTATAATCTAGATTAAAACATGCCTTTCCTGCCATTACTACCAAATTTACCACCTTCTGCCAGTGGCTGCAAGTAGGAATGCAAAGGCCCTGCAGGTTTATGGTCAGATGGGTAAAACGAGAGCCATCACTGTATCCTGAGTGAAACAAACAGGCCCTTTATGACCTATATAGATTGCTTTATGACCTTTTCATTTATTTAATTTCCTTATGATAAATAGCAAAAGTCTTTAGCTTCTTTAATTAAGCTGAACACTTCCGCTCACCTTCTAAGACCCTCAGTGTCCTCAACTCATGCACGTCTTACTTCCACATACACCACAGAGAAGCAGCAGGATATTTTGTATGGTGCAAAACTCTGGGATTCTCTTCCTCTATAAATCAAAAGCGAGATCTTTAACTCTAAAGTAAGAAAATAATCTTTGCAAAGGGACCAATTGCAAATGTGCCTAACAGCCTTCTTAGACCCCTGATATTCAACAATCTGTTTAGAACCTGTGAGGTTGTCCGGACTTTTCATCTATTTATTAGCCTCTTACTGGTTTAGCTAGACAATAAGTCACTTATTTTGACCTTCGACTACATAATTCTTGATGCAGAGTTTGCCTGGCAGTTAGCACAGTACATTAATGCTACACACTGTTGATACTCTTCTCCCAGTAGTCCAAGGTTTGAGTCCCTCGGTCTCTTCTTGCCTGTTATATGACTGAGCTGTCACTTATCCAGACAATGTTCTTCATCTGAAAAAGGATCCATTTGGATCACTACTGTACCCCACTGAATAAACACAGGTAAATAAAAGGTTACCTGTGGTGTTTCTGTGTGTGTGTGTATCTATCTATATATATATATATATATATATATATATATATAGATATATATATATATATATATATATGTATGGGTCTACTTCATTTGCTCGAACTTCCATTTGCCCGAGACCAAATGACCGAAATTTCATTTGACCGACACTTAATTTGACTGACACTTCATTTGACCAACAAGTATTATTGACAAGAAAATGGGATATGCCCCCTTCCCCACTGTAGTGCAACCCTGGAGTTAGAATATATAGTTGGGGGGTGTGGGGTTCACAGCTCCCCCACAATGGGGGGTGTGGGGGCGAAGCCCCCCCACTTAATTTCATATTATATTGTTTAGTTTTGCTTTAATATTGCTTAGTAAAACAAAAGTAAGTGGGGGGCTTAGCCCCCCACACCCCCATTGTGGGGGGCTGTTCCCCCCACACACCCCCTAACTATATATTCTAACTGCAGGGTCACACTACAGTGGGGAAGGGGGCATATCCCATTTTCTTGCCAATAATACTTGTCGGTCAAATGAAATGTAGGTCAAATGAACTTTTGGTCAAATGGGGTCGGGCAAATGGATGCCGGGCAATTGGAAGTTCGGGCAAACGAAGTAGACCCATATATATATATATATATATATATATATATATATATATATATATATATGATAGCATTTAGGGGCTAAATTTCCAGCCTATGTGGCTCACCATCCATTTGCCAATTATATTATGTAGGGAGGTTTATTCCTGACAGACTGTACGCTTTCAGGCCTATTGTGGTAAGGTCACTAGTGCTTCTTTTTAGGATTTGCTCTATTATTACCTACTTGTAAGTCTGCAGAGAGAGAGAGAGAGAGAGAGAGAGAGAGAGAGATGAAGTGAAGCTGATTCGTCTGTAATTACTTGGGTTTGGGTTTGATGTAGTAATTCTGTAATATATAGCAACCAGTGTATCTTGGTGCCAGACTTCAAGGGCATGTTCAGTTTTAATGAATTTGTTAGCAAGAATATGGTTGGGGTTTAGGGTCTGGTGAGCTGAAACGATTGGACAGGGGGACAGAATGAGGCCTCTGCTGGCCAGTACTAATACCCACAAGGAAGGTATGTGGCTTATTGCTATCTGCTTGACCTCTAGTGAAGACAAGAAACATTCTGGGCTGCAACCTGTAAAAGTAGGGGGGGTGACAGGACTTACAGAGCGTGATGAGCAGGTGTAGAATTGTAGTTAGGTCATTTGGAACCCTGGATGATACTCCCAGCTGGACCCCCCCCCCCCCCCCAAAAAAAAAAAATACAGAGATCAAAAGAAGTTCTTCAACCAAAGCTGAGCAAGGAAAAAAGGTCTTCAGCCAAGGCTAAGGAAAATAGAAAATAAAAACTTGTAGTATCAAAGCGATATTATGTCCATACATGATAGCACTTGGTTACGTTGTAAAAAATGAAAGTGCTGCTTTGCTTTAAGCAGAAATTAGTGCAAGGACACAGCTGTAATTTGACAACATTTGCTTGTACCTTGTAATTTTTAAATTCAGTGCAGTAATTTGGGCATCTGCTCTGTTATTAATTATGCTCCTCATGAATAGGAGAATCTTCATTTTTTGTTTACAGTTACATGCTGTCCTGCAATGAAATATTCATCAGATTGTCACTGATGGGTCAACTGTATTTATTTGCTGAAAAATGTAAAGTACATCCTTTGTCAATGTGATGTTAGTGATATGCACATCACAGTTTTAATAACCATAGACAATGGACTACTATATTATTTTGGTAAATCATACTTTAATTGTAGTATAATGACAAAACATATCTAAGTGCTTCGCCTGTTTATAATTTTGATCATTAAGTTTTAAAAAGGGAAGCAGCCAGATAAGATTTATATATATTTTTTCTTGACAGGGTGAAAATGCCACAGGAGCTGGTGAAATGCATATTTTTAAACAGGAAGGAGTAAAACACAAATATTTAAAGTGAAAATTCAAAAAATTAGAATTTCAAAAGTTTCTGGCTGTACCCTTACATTTTACAATTTGCAGTGAGTTTTTTGAGAAAGTTTTGTTAGTTTTACTTAAAACTACATATACCTGTTAACATTTGTAAATTCAATGCATTTCAAATTTCAAACTCTTTAATTTTTGTAGTTCATCAGTAAAACATAGAATTTCTCAAAAGTAATTATTCATTTAATTCTACTTCACTGACAATGAAATAGAACTGTAGGAGTTTATAATATGACTTAAAATCTACATATCTTCTTTTGCAGTCTGTGTGGATACCCACCATTTTACTCCAATACTGGACAGGCAATCTCTCCTGGGATGAAGAGCAGAATACGGAGGGGGCAGTACACGTTTCCAAATCCTGAATGGTCAGAGGTTTCAGAAGGAGGTAATTAAACCAAAGTTACAAATAAGGACTGGTGGAAAACAAAATCTGCTGAAATAAGTACATAAATGATATAGCATGTATGATATAAACGTAACAGCCCAAAAGAATCTGAAGTAGTTATGTAGCAGAAATATTACTACAGTCTATGTTACTGCACATAATATTAAAATTCTATGCTGTTAATTATCTGTACAAATATTTCAGTGTATCAGCATGAAAATATTTGGGAATGAGGGCAAAAGAGGGAGGGTCTTGGTGAAAGAGTTCAGCATCTCAAGTATGATGTTGATATACTCATGCTGGTCTGTCAACACTTCCTATGTATGAAAACTACATCCTACAGTAGAACCACTTAATTCCATTTCGTATCCATCCACAACCCCCTTTTCCCATTTTTGCATATAGAGCCAGGTTGTCATATCAACAGTGACCATCATCTAAAGCCAATATTCACACTGCTAGGTGGCTAGCCGTGCTGCTGCTGTTCTTCCATACCCCAAATATGCATGCACACACACCAATGGTGAATATAGAGTGCACAACCAATATACTGCATGTCTTTAGAGAATATGCATGCACACACACCACTGGTGAATATAGAGTGCACAACCAATATACTGCATGTCTTTAGAGAATATGCATGCACACACACCAATGGTGAATATAGAGTGCACAACCAATATACTGCATGTCTTTAGAGGTAGAAGGAACTAAGCGCATCTGGAGAAAACCTGCAAAAACACAGGGAGGAGATGCAAACTCCACACAGAAAAGGAACCTCTTGCTGTGATGCAGGTTATAAAAATACATATAAAAAAGGTCATAAATGACTGATATAGCGTTGCAAAAATAAATATACCTGTAATGTAAAGTGCTGGTTGTGCTTTCAATGTTTGGTAACGACTTCTTTACCTCACGTGATTATAAGAACATCTTATATCATATACTTAATCAGGTCTATATTAAACTGTCGAAGTTTTACAACTTCGAATCACTAGATATCGAACACTAGTGATCGAATTTGCAAAACATCGAACATGTAAAAAAAAAACAACAGGAAAGAAAAGTTAAAGGGTTTAAGCAGGGGGGGGCAAGCCCCCTGCACCTCCCCACATGATCCCCGGGGTGAATTTCCTATCTCCCATCCAATTGTCAAGGTTCCTTTTGAAGAGGGCTAAGGTGGCGCAATGTTTGACCTGTATGGGCAGTCTATTCCAGAGTATGGGGAGTCTCTGAGTCAGGAACCTATCCTTCCAGTATGTTTTGTTCATTGTGATGACAAGGTTTTGATCCCTGGAGCATGTGGCTCTGAGGGATTGGGATTACTTTAAGTGGAGCATGTCCAACAGCTCTGGGTTTGACATGGCCTTGTATGTTAAGCAGAGATCGCCTCTGAGTAGACGATATGCCACATTGTATAGCTGGAGTTTTTTTAGACGGTCAACATGGGGAATCTGCTTAAGCCTATGATTCTTTTAGCTATTGCAGATGTCTTGTGAGGTACATATCAAACAGGGAATTGTATTCTATAATGGGTCTAATGAGGAATGAGTACAGTGGGACAACAACCTCCTTTTTTCTGGATGAAAAGCTCTTAGTGATGAGGTGTGCCACATAGAAGGATTTTCTGACTGTTGTGTCGATGTGGTTATCGAAGATGAGACTACTGTCCACCTGTGTCCCTAAGTCACTCATCACACTTTCAGTGTTTAGTGTACTGCCAACTATGTAGTAATTCATGGGTACATATTTTTTTCCAAAGGGGATAACTATACATTTCTTGGCATTAAGCTTGAGCCCATGGCTTTGGCACCAAGCATCTGTTTCTGTAAGGCCCTTTTGTAGAGTATCGGCATCATTTGGGGATTCAGTAATGGCTCCCAGTTTGGAGTCATCTGCGAACTTTGTTAGCCAGAGTCCCTTAGTGTTGGCCTGTACTTCAGAGAAGTAGATGCCAAACAAGAGCGGTTCCAGGACTGAACCCTGAGGTACTCCACTTGTCACTTGTCTGGAGCTGGATTTGAGGTCAGCTACTTTTGCAGTCTGGGTTCTCTCAGTAAGCTAGTTGGCAACCCATTGAGTGACATAGGGATTTATGCCCAGCTTAGTAAGTTTATCTATGATTCTAGAGTGGGGGATGTTGTCGAAGGCCTTGGCGAAGTCCAGATAGGCTGTATGGACAGCCTTACCCTCGTCCACAGCTCTGGAGACTGATTCAAAGTAGTCAGTCAGGTTCAGGAGACAAGATCGGCCTTTCATGAACCCAAACTGGGTTGGTTGCAGTGTTTGAAGGTTGCCATTGTCTTTGTTTATAAGTTCCATGATAATGCATTCCATGCCCTTGCAGATCAGGCTCGTCAGACTGATGGGACGGTAATTCCTGGGATCCAGGATGGATCCCCCCTTGTGGAGTGGGATAACTGTAGCTGTATGCCACTCAGTGGGCATGAAGCCTGAGGTGAGGCTATGATTAAACATAACACTTAGGTAAGGTGCCAGTTCATTTTGTAGTTCATGTAATACACAGCCCAGGATGTCATCTGGTCCCATGGATGCTGTATTCTTAGCTTTGGAGAGTGTGGTTTCTACCTGTGTGGCCGTGATTACTGGAATTTGGCAATCTTTTGGTATTGAGACTGGCCCTTTAGGGGGTGAGAGGGGGGGTGAAGTTGGCACTAAATCGATCTGCCAGGATATTGGAAATATCCTTGGGATCAGTTATTTAATGCTATTCTGTTGCAGCTCAGAGCAGATCTGAGCATTGCTATTTAGATTCTTGACATAACTATAGAATGCCTTGTGGTTGGCTTTGGAATCATTGGCAATTTTATTTTCGTAACTAGCTTTGGAGGATTTTATGAGGGATCTCAGCTTCTTACTGTGTCTGGTAAGGGAGTTTGTTGCATGCTGGGATTTTCCTCTTTTCTGTAACAGTTTCTTCCTTCTGTTGTATAGTTAGTTTATGACAGAGGGCTACCAGATCAGCTTCCTTTTTTTGGAGGAGAGCATCTTGGTTCTTTTTGGGATGGCACGATTCATGCATGAGTGGATGTGCTTGTACAGTGCCTTAGTGTAGGATTCAGCAGTCGAACTTTCAGCTCCTGTCTGCATGGGTGTCATGAAGTTTGTCACTTCTGACCTGAGTAGCATGAAGTTGACGTTGAAGAATTTTTTTACGGAGGTTTCCTTACTGGGGGTGTGAGTGGGATGTGGATGTCAAGGCTGATTAGCTTATGGTCAGAACTGACCAATGAGGGGGTGACTACTGGTGTGGAGCATCTATCGCCCATGTTGGTAATGACTAGGTATAGGATATTGGAGCCCCTGATGGGACAATGGATTTGTTGATCCAGAGCATTGGAATTTATGAATTCCAAGAGCCGTTGGGAAAAGGTGTTGGTACCCAAGTAGTTTTCCCAGTTAATGGCAGGATAGTTGAAATCACCCAGTATTAGGGCGTTTGGTTGTATCTTAATATTTTCCAGTATGTTTAGAAAGGTGTAATGAGAATCTTGCGGCATGATGGGGGATCTGTAGCAAGCTACAATTTGGATTGCAGTCTTACCTAGTGTTAGTTGCACCTGGAGAATTTCAGATGCATTGTGTTGGGCAGCTAGCCTGGAGGTGTAAATATCCTTGGTGAATATGGACACTCCTCCACCTTTTTTATTTTTTTTTATCAGATATTCGAGGTTTCAGTACTTTGATCATATGGGGTCGATCATATGGTGTTCGAAGTTCTTAAACTTCGATTATCTGATAAAGGCCCACATAATCTTATTATTCAGTCAAGCCCTCACATTAGCTGGTTTGACTTGATACCTAAAGATTTGAAAGGACACTTTTCTTTACATGGCTGCATTATATGTTTGTGTGTGTATCTATGATATATATATATATATATATATATATATATATATATATATATATATATATATATATATATGTGTGTGTGTTCATATAAGTGTGTATGTACATGTGTGCGCGCGCGCGTGTGCGTGTGTGTGTGTGTGTGTGTGTGTGTGTGTGTGTGTGTGTTTTGTGTGTGCACGCTCATTCACTGGAGTTTCATTTTCAGTTCTCGTCTGGTGTGTTTTAGTGACTTACCATGGCCGTCAGTCAGTGAATGCTCTGCAGTACATCAGAAGTTCTTCTCCACTCCTGACAGAGGAGAACTACACTAGTGTACTTGTTGTAGACATCAGTGACCAAATGTGTGTCTGCTGTGGCACTTTCTTCCAAGCACAGGTTGCCATCCTCACAAACTGTGTATGTACAGCTGTACTAGCAGATCAGATGGATAACCATTCTTCTGGTTAGGTTCTTGTATGCGTTATTGTCCTCAGTGTAGGTAAAGTGATGACAACTTCCCAGCTGCAGAGCACCCACTTTATAAAATGTTCATCTTTATTTCCATTTCTGTTTTCTGTACTTAGTATCCTTAAGCAGACAGCTCTTGGAGCAGGCAGCAGATTTCAGGGGCAGCACTCACAATCTCTAACTTTACTTAGTATTTATTTCATTACTAAGTTTGAATCCCGTAACATGCCTTGGCATACAGATTAGCCCTTCACTAATTATTGTACATGCTGTGTTGCCATAAGACACAATTAAAAACAAGGACTTGTAATGAATAATCCTTACATTGCTACCAGTGACCATAGGTCTTCCCTTAGTAGTTTAAGATGATAAAAGAGTCAACAATGAAATCAATGTCAGTTTCTTCCCACAATGGCTGCATTTTATTCATTACTTCAGTATTTCTGTGGTCTGCTGGCGAAACTCAGATTACATTCTGTTATAGTGCAGCTTGTTACTACTGTTCCCATTAAACAACACCAAGCACTGGTTTTATAAATAGTTTAATGCCAGTAGGCGTAGTTGACATAACAGTTGGACAGATCCTTCCAAGTGTCTCTAAATAACTTTTATCCTTTTTGGTAAATATACTTAATTAGACAATTTAGGAATAGTGGTTTTGTTTTAATGTGTTAGCAACTTTCCATATTTTCCATCATATATTAACCCTTTAAGTGTTTACATACCGTGGTAATTACTTGTGTTGTCATTAGTAAGTGGGGGTGAAAATCATAGTTCTATTACATATGATTATGTTATTATACCATGACCCCTCATTAATAATCCAAAACGTGCACGCTGATTGGATAGCGTGCACGTTGTAAATCGACTTATACTAATGGAAAAAGGTCCGGTCACCCGGACTTTTTCCATTAGCATAAGTCTTTTTTAAAACACTGTCTCGCTATGTTAAAGGAGTTTAACATAGTGAGACAGGTTTAAAAAAAGCAACGGAGATCTCCGTTGCTTTTTTTAAAGCTGTCTCGCTATGTTAAACTCCTTTAACGTAGCGAGACAGTGTGTAAAAAGCAACGGAGATCTTGCTTTCTCCGTTGCTTTTTTTTTTTAAACCTGTCTCGCTATGTTAAATGGGTTTAACATAGCGAGACAGCTTTAAAATAAGCAACTGAGATCTCCGTTGCTTATTTTAAAGCTGTCTTGCTATGTTAAACCCATTTAACATAGCGAGACAGTTTGTAAAAAGCAACAGAGATCTTGCTTTCTCCGTTGCTTTTTTCAAAACTGTCTCACTATGTTAAATGGGTTTAACACAGCGAGACTGCTTTAAAATAAGCAATGGAGATTCTCCGTTGCTTTTTTTAAAGCTGTCTCGCTATGTTAAACCCATTTAACATAGCGAAACAGTAAAAAGCAACGGAGATCTTGCTTTCTCCATTGTTTTTGCCCACAGCTCTGATGTACTGAGTAGACATACGCATGCGCAGTACATCAGAACTGCCGCAGAATACCAGACAGCTGCGGAAGGGCAGCAAGGAGGCATTATACAATGCCATTATTTAAGAAAAGTAATTATTTTTTTTCTTAAATAATGTCATTATAAATAGCAATAACCCACTTCTGGGTGTGGGTAATGCTGGATTTACCCACGGTTGGCTCTGTTTGGCCACTCGGGCTTTGCCTTCATGACCAAACCACGGCAACCGTGGGTAAATCCAGCATTACCCACACCCAGGCATGGGTTATTGCTATAGTAAACCTCATACTGCAGAAATGCATTGTGCACAGTCTGATGCAAAACCAATTAGACAAGATAAGCATATATATATATATATATATATATATATATATATATATATATATGGATCTACCTGACTAGATTGACACTTCACAACACCGACAACAACTTCACCGACACCAAATCATCGACAGTTCACAAACACGACACCTCATACACTCGACACATCATAACAACAAACAAAACAAATCCCCTGTCCAAAACCCACACACCCAACACAAGCACACCAAAATCCTTACAAACCAATACTAACCCTTACATACACAACTATCTACAACCCTAACCAAAACCCTAACCCTAAGGTCCATCACTATCGCACACTCACCTAACCCGCGCCCTAACACTAACTCACTTAACCCGCCCCTAACCCAAAAAATATCACTACTGCAACCTTACCTAACCCGCGCCCTAACCCTAACTCATCCCACCCCTATCCCTACAGACCGCCAACATCGCGCACTTACCTTACTCGCACCCTAACGTCCGTCACTACCGCATACTTACACATCCTTTCCCCATCTCAGTGTTCTCAGTGTCGGTGTTGTCCTCCGTCGGTCTTCTGACTTGTCGATCTTCTGAGTCGTTGTCGGTGTTCTGACTTGTCGATCTAGTCAGGTAGATCCATATATATATATATATATATATATATATATATATATATATATATATATATATATCTGCAGGTACTCTATAGTCACAAAACAAGAAAATGGGTTGTTTGGCTTGAAAAACCATGAAAATACAAAATTGCCAGTATCTGATGAAGTCGGTTTGCTTAGACGAAAACGCAATCTTGTTATAAAGCGTTAATGTGTTTTTAGCAGTGTTTTTTAGTGGATTCAATAAAATACTGTTTCCGACCTTTGTGGCTCCAGCAGTTTTTGGCAATTTTGTATTTTCAAGGTACTCTATAGTCACTAACAAGCAGGACTATAATTAAGAAAGGGTGAGTTATTTACAGCTGTGCACTGCAACATTACTACATTTATTAAAGTGAAAGCAGTTTTGTAATACTAGCATGTGAGGCAACCAGTGGATCTCATGATACTGTTAACATGGTAAAAGATACCACCTACATTATGGCATGTCTCAGCAAGCATATTAGAAAACTGCTACCTGCAGGGAAACTTGCTGAATTAGAAAGTAGCTAAAGATATTGCCAGTCATAGCTATTACTTTTAAAAGTGTTTTTAGAAGACTTGCATTTGGGCACTAGTGAAAGGTTTTCCTGTGCAGAGTGCACTTTATATTTGTATTTGTATATATGCATAGTTGTGTCTTTATGTAAATAAACATATTTATGTCAATTTAATGACTATCTGATAGAAACATTTTAAAGAGAAAAGTCACTTTTTCAACATTTAGCCTATAATGATGTATTATACTCTATATTCCCCCTTATGTTCCCTATAAATTAGTAACATATCCTGTAAATGTCTAATCAAGGTGTAATACACTTTTTCACAACGTATTTTCTTTCTTATTCTATTATTTTCTTTTAGCAAAACAGCTGATTAGCCAGTTATTGAAGACAGACCCAACAGAGAGAATGAGCATCATTCAGTTTATGAACCATCCTTGGATAAATGTAAGTTTCACTTCTTGTAAGTTACTTTAGAACTCGGGGGACCATGTCAAATGTCATCAGTATGGCGTATGAAACAGATTTAGTTAACTTCTCTTCACATCTGTCTGCATCTCTTTGTCTTCTTATTTGTTTAGCTATCATACCTGATGATCGTACATCTGAAAATGTTGAACCTTTACGTAAGAAGTCAGTGGGATTTCAAAAATATGTAGTGATGCATTTTTCATGAAGTAATCAGAATGGCACTACCCTGTTTAAACACATCACCTCTTTTTGTAGCTTCATAATAAATTATTTTAATTTGATGCTTCTTTTTTATTGCAGATTGTGTGTTTTTGTAAAATAGTCCCTTTACTCTGTGTGATGTCCATTTTCTTTGATTTTATGTATTATAATAAAATTCCCCATGCAGCATCTGTATTTTAAAGAATAAAGGCACATCAGTCTGTATATGCGCAAACTTGTATTTGTTTCTTAAAATGGTTTCACGTTTTCTGTATTTTTTAAAATTGATGGGAGATTAAAAACGGATGAACTGCTTCAGTATAGGGCAAATAAATGCAGTATATAGACTTATTAGAAGGTCATGTACAGGCTTTTTCTGTGATCAAGACATGATTTTTAAAAAGTGCTTCAGTCATCATTGATAAACAACACATCTTGCCAGAAACTCCATACACAGAGAGTAATAAACAGCTTTGCAGGGGGTGAGCCCCATCTGCACCTCACATGCAGGGTGTGAGCCCCCACAATCTTGAACTTACGTACAATAACTTGGCTGTCACTCAACAGTGGAGAAAGATAAAACTCCACAGAAACAACACACAGTGATCTTGCATACACAGGAGTCCCACAGAGCTTAATAGCAAATGTTAATTAATCCCTGCAGTCAGCTGTGATGGTAGCCAACTGTGTTTCAAGAGTTAGAGCCCACTCATCTAGTTTTTGATCACATGGAAGAGTAACTCTTCTACATGTGACTGAAGTTAAATTTGGCCAAAAAAAAGTTATAGTCACTGAATCTGGTGGTGAAAATTGGTTTAATCAAGGAGAGGAAACGTTTTGCACCCACACTAAATTGTAACCAACTCTAAGTTTTAAGCACCTTGGAGTAGGTTGATTTTGTTGCTATGGGTGCTTTTCCCTATGTACAAGATTCAGCAAACAGAATTCAGAAAAATTCCACTTCACTGAATGTTGCCATAAGCAGTTGTCATACCTCCACTGTTAGAACATCACTGTTTCTGATATCTATATATATATATATATATATATATATATATATATATATATATATATATATATATATTTTTTTTTATATATATACATATGTACACACACACACGCACACACACACACACACACACACACACACACACACACACACACACACACACACACACACATGTAAATGTTAGTGTACAGCCCATCATTTTAATAGCATACAGGTATTCATTTTAATAGTAGTGATTGTCTACCATTCACTGTCTAATGCTAGCTATCAGATGTTACTCACAAGATACGTTTGAATCCCTTTTAATGGACATATTTAGTTTTTGTAACACAGTTTTGTATATCTTTCCTATGGTCAGTGAAGCATTTTCCTATATGTCTCATTCTGTGTAATACTTTTCTGAATGTTTTACACATTCATTGCTCATATTTGTGTTAGAATTGTTAATTCTATGCCATCAGCATATTTTACGTGCCACATACTGGCTGCATACACATCATTAATACAAACACTGAAAGAGTTTCAAATATAAACACTAAAAGGAATAGTTTCCAAGCTCCCAAAGCAATCCTCCACATTTTCCCACAGTCAGAATCACTCCTCTCTCTCTCTCTCTCTCTCTCTCTCTTTCTCTCTCTCTCTCTCTCTCTCTCTATATATATATATATATATATATGGGAACACTTCACATAATCGAATTATTGAAATCTCGAATTTCATATGGTCGAGACCATATGATCGAGATTTTAATAAATCGAATGTGTGTAGTGTTTAGAAATAAGACTTTACTTACCGTAATATATTACATGCACACAGAGGCAAGTGTTGTTGTACGCCTTGTGTGTACGTAATGTTTTATTTGTTTTGTGGTGTTGGCAGGAAGTGAGAAATCTCCCGTTTTGCGCTTCCGCATACAGCGCAAGACGGGAGATTTCCCATCTCCCCACTGTAGCGCGATCTTGGAGTTGGTATATTTAAGTAGGGGAGGTGTGGGGGGCACAGCCCCCCACATGGGAGGTGCAGGGGCTAAGCCCCTGCAAAAGCTTGTGTTCTTTTTTTCTTTTGATGGTTTCCTTCAGAAGTTCGAGTTTCCGAAACTCGAGCTTTTGGTTTCGGTTATTTGCAGTTCGAGATTTTGGAAATTCGATCTTCTGAAGTGAATCCATAAATATATATATATATATATATATATATATATATATATATATATATATATATACATATATAGTCTTGTCTATGTATACAATTAACACTCATATGAGTGTCAGCGGTCACAATCACTGGAAAATACTGCGGTGGGGAAACGTCTTATCCATTGTGGATTACACCACACAAATTATCTTGCATTTGCTTATTTATTGTAGTAAATACAATATCTTTTTATGTTTATTACTGTGTGCAGTTTCTGAGGAAATAGCCCTGTCCCTGAAGAGCAAGAAAGCACTTAGCAAAAAAAAATGTTGCCTGAAATGCCTGAAAATTACTGTGGTAGCTTGCTGCAGTTGCCCATGTACCTTTGATTTCTGCATTTTTTCAAGGCAGTGGGGTCTGCCACATAGTGGTTTCTTAGATTTAGTTATCACAGCTTTAGTGAGGTGCTACATTCCTGAGGTGTTAATTTTCTGATGAAATGTTAAATTGAGGTCCCATATGGAAACTCAGATGGCTGTTTAAGATCCCATGATTAAATTGTTTGGAAATTTTATTTAAAAGCAATAAAATGAATCAACAATATACCAGTCTTTGACCTCATCTCACTGAAATAACTCAAAAGAAAATGTACCTGAGCCACACAGCACAGTAAAAATATTTCCTTTCATCATACAGTTCCTTTCCACAAATTCTTGTGTAAATCATCAGTAATTCCTTTCTTTAAAGTAAAGTGAAAAATGCTTAATTCCTATTTTTGTTTTCAGTTCTTATTAGGCAATTGTGTAAAATAGATCCAGAAAACTACAGATATTTTATTAATTAACAGAAAAATAACCATCCGTATTTTAGCCACAACTCCGATGTCCTTCAAGGATGCATCTGCAGTCCTTACATATGGGTTGTCCTGCCTCAGGCAGCCCTTCGGTCGGCCGGATTCCAAAGTCTGGGTCCGGCATCAGCTGATGTCGCCCTTTCCCCGACGTCAGAGCGCCTGGGGTATAAAAGCGTCAGCCAACGCCATCTTCCTCAGTCTTTCTTGCCGCAAGGTGCCCGAAGCAGAAGCAGTTCGCATGTGCCGGTCGGCCAGCTCCTGTGATTTCAGCTACCGAAGTCTTCAAAAAAGCTAAGTACCCCATTGGGGACTCTTTCTTGCCTCAGCCGATGTCAGATCAAACAGTTAAAGTTAATAATTGTTTATCTTGTGGGAAACAAATACCTCATAAGGATTTCCACTCTTACTGCTTACCCTGCCTAGGCCCAGACCACGATGTCTCGTATTTTAGCCACAACTCCATTTTCATGCCTGAAAACCAACATTGCCATTAGAAATGAGCATTTCATATTCCACAGATTATTTGCATAAGTCAGAAAATAACACAAACCAGGTTGTGGTTAGGATAAGTGAGTGGTGGTAAAATAAAAGTTCCAAAGTATTCCACAACACATCCAACAGAACAGCCAATGTTCCAGGAAGCCACGAGTCAAAGTCCAAGATAAAAACAAACAAGTCAGTCTTTATTCCAAGAGGTAAACAGGTCAATCTATATAAACATCCTGATACAGGGAGCATGATATCCTTTCGAGTAACGGCAGATTGTAACACAGAGAATATTGTGTATATGGCAATATGCAACATCCGTTCAGCATATTATGTTGGGAAAACCAACAGGAAATTCAGGTACAGGATAAGGGAACATCTAAACAACGTTAGGAAGGGTACTCTTACTAACGCATTGGCGAAGCATGTTAGCCTTGAAGGACAAACACATAATTTTAGATTTTTAGTTATTGAGAAAATATGGGAGAATGAGAGGTGGAGACATACTGAACCAAACAGAAAGTTTGGTGACTAGATGGATCATCAGACTAAAGGCTGATAGGGGGAGGGGATTAAATATAGAATCCCCCTGAAACCAGTGCTTAAGAACAGAAAACTTTTTAAATGATGATTTTTTATAAATTATTCTAAAGAAAAAATTTCTTTAGATATATGCATAATGAATCTATAGATATGTTATTTATATGTTTGATCTATGTTTTAAATGAGATTTTCTACGCACATATATAAGCTAGAAATGCTTTTTATATATGGAATGTTTTTTTCATACATTTTGTTTTATGACCTTAGGATGATATACCTTTAACAAATTTAAATTCTAATAATTGATGGATAGTTATTATTGGCTACTGGCTGATTGGTTTATATATATATATATGTATATATATATATATATATATATATATATATATATATATATATATATATATATATATATATATATATATATGTTATAGGATTAATGGCTGTTATGTTATAGTCTGATGAAGAGGTGGTTTCACTATGAAAGTGCTTACCTCTTGGAATAAAGATTGACCTGTTTGTTTTTATCTTGGACTTTGACTCGTGGTTTCCTGTGACACTGGCTGTTCTGTTGGATGTGTTGTGGAATAAGCCAGAAAATGTTTTGTGTGACCATATCCAAACAAGAGTGTGTAAAATAGCTATATTCATCCTTCTGAAACTCACTTCTAGTACATAGTCTTTGCCTGTGCTATTTGTGCTTGATATTTAAGATTATCTTGTCTTCTCATGACAATAAAATTCCTGTTAAATTGCATGTTTATAAGTGTTCTACCTTTACACCATTTTTCTTTATCATCTTCTCATGGTTCTGAAACAAAGTATTCATATTGTTAAATCAGTTTTATTATATTTGCATTTCTTTCACAGTCACTTCTTCATACTTTATTTTCTATAACTTCACTTTATGTCACATACCATCCACCCCCCAGCCTTTAACACCTACCTTCCTTACCCACTTTAATCCCCTTTTTTCGGATACCCATGCTATCATTGCTCATTGTTTTTTTCCGGATACCTAGCCCACTCATTTTTCTTCCTTGATATCTACTCCCCAACTTCTTCTTCTCTACCTCTATGTAAACACTTTTTTTTTTAATTCTAGTAGAGAAGAAGGGAAAACAACTGGATTAAATGTCCGTAAACATCTAATCATCTTCAAGACTATGTAAATATTTATTGTAATACAGTTCATCATACTTTTGTTTATTTCTTTGAACCATATTTACATTGTCCTTGCTTTCCATTTCTTTGGCCCTAGAAACATCACCTGTGTATATAAATAAAGGCAGAGCATACAGTTTAATAATATAGGCCTTTACATTTTGCACTGTGAGATTTTGCCAAGTCTTCCACATTATCCTGTTTCTCCATCCATTTTATATTCCCTGTATTCCAATTAAATGTTACAGGTAAAGTATTTTTATTGGCATGTGCAAAACCTGTATATCTATATACTGTCCTCCTTTTTGACCAAAATACATATTCTGTATATTCTATGTTCTTCGTGTTTCACTGTTGCAGTCATCACATGTGGGTTATCTGCTTGCAGTAGCTCTCAGTCGGCCTGATTAACAAACTCTTGGGTCCTGCGTCGGTTGCTGTCTCTTCTTCCGTGACGTCAGGTAGTCAGGGATATAAAACATGCAGCCGACACCATTACATCAGTCTTTCTTGCCGTGTGGTGCCAGAAACAGAAGCAGTTCGCAAGTGCCAGTCGGCCGACTCCTGAAATTTTCATTTTTGAATTTCAGAACCGAAGTCTTCAACTTAAAGCCAAGTACCCCGTTGGGGGAACTTTTTCTTGCTCTAAACTGATGTCAGTAAAAGTAAATAACTGCATTTCTTGTGGAAAGCAAATACCTCATAAAGATTTTTATTCGTACTGTATTCTGTGCCTAGGCCCTGACCACAACGTACCTCGCTGTCAGTTTTGTGCCTTATTTAAACAACAAACTGTCCATCGTCAGTATAGTTTCACTTCTAAATATTTTGGTGCTCAGTTCAATTATCCAGATATGTCTTCAGTAAGCCATTCGACTACTGTTATTCTGAAAAAAATGCAAAGATAAAGACAGAGACAGGCCGCCTAGGTCCAAAGCTGCCAATGACACTTCTCCTAAGCCAGTTGCCAGTTCGCCATTACTCAGTGAGGTGCTTTCGCAGCCCCTGATACCCACTACTTCAGATTCGCAGGCCACTACTGAGACGCATTCGGAGTCCGGTATGCCGCGAGGTACTTCAACTGTGGAACCTGTGGATGTCTCTATCTTGGATAGGTCTGGAGCCGCTGTGCAGGCACCTGCTTCTGAGGGTGTATTCAGGCCTACTGACTTGCATATTAAACCAACGCCATCTTCTTCTTCAAGGCCTAAAACTCGAACCATGCCTAGAAAACCGATGCCCAGACCGCATGGTCAGGCCTCTATGCCTAAAAAACAAATGATAAGAATGACTGAAACCTTATTACTCTAATCAGGAGAAGCCAGCCTTCTCCCTCTAAGAGACCTAGGACTGAGTTTGCTTATGATACTTTTGACCAGGATTCTGAAATTTCTGTTTCCTCTGATGACCGTGATTTACCCTTATCTACCTATGAGGATTCTGATGCTGAGGACTCTATTCCCTCTGCTTCCCCCCCAGAGGATTTCTCTTTTGGTGAAACCTTGCATACTCTTAGGGAGCATTTCCGTTGGGAAAGTCAGGATTTCTTTGATTCTAAAAAGAGGCTTAGGGATTTCTTACTCCTGCCCCAGCACAGGCCTTTAGCTATCCCTCCTGTACTAGACATTGTTGATGATGCCTTTTTGGAATCTAGCTTGGCCCCTGACTCTTAACCTCCTGCTCTCAGAAAACCTGATAGATATTACAGGGTTCCTGACTCTCACAAGTTCCTTTTCAAAAATCTTACTGCGGATCCTGAGACCATTTAACAGGGACCCAAGGGCATTAATGCTACTACTACCAAAAATCCTACCCCCTCTGATAGAGACTCCGGGGCGCTGGATAGATGAGGTAAAAAGGTATACACTTCTGCAACCTTGGCCATTAGGGCTTTAAACTGCCAGTTTCATATGTTAAAATGTCAGCAGCATTTTATTGGATTGCTTAAACAGAAAATTATGTTAATTCCTGATTGTGCTGAAAATAAGGATTTACAGGATTTAATGCATTCTGCTGAACAGGTTGGAAAACATACTTTGCAGTGTGGTTTTGATTCACTAGAGGCATCTTGCAGGGCTGCTGTCACTGGGTCTGTACTTAGAAGGCATGCTTGGCTTAAGTAGCAGTCCTTGCCAGATCATGTTAAAGCTAAATTACTGGATGCTCCCTTAAATCAGGACTGCCTGTTTGGCAACAAGGCAGAAGAAGTTCTTAAAAAGATGGAGGTAAAAGCTAAATCTATGCAAACTGTTAAAGATTTCTTACAAGTACAACCTCCAAGATTTAGTAGGCATTGGCCCTCTAAGAAATGGTCCTTTCCTGCCTCTTCCAGGCCTTCTCAGTCCAAACCCAGATCCAGCAGAGCACCTAAGCTTCAGTCCCAGTGTACACACAGGACTAAGCAGTGGGGGCCCCCACTTCCAAATCTGGGAGTAGTAAAACTCCCCCCATGGTAAACTGTCTCAATGACTTAACTTTAAAACTTCCAAGCACTTCTCAGCTAATTTCCCCTTTGGGGGTAAAGATTGCTCTACATGCAAAATATTGGGAACTCATTACCCAGGACAAATGGGTTTTAAATATAGTTTCCCAAGGATACAGATTTCACTTCCACATGTTACCAACCCCAAATGGTTGGCCAGATCTACCCCCAAGTCAGTGGGCAGAGGCTCAAAAGCAAGTACTCTCTCTTAAGCATAAAGGCTATTCAGACTGTACCAGAAGAGGAAAAGGGACAAGGTTTCTACTCAAGACTTTTCCTGGTATCCAGAAAAGACAATTCATGGTGTCCTATCCTGGACCTGTCCACTTTAAACACCTTTTTGGTGATTCCAAAATTCAAGATGCTAACTCTTCACCAGTTGCTTCCTATGCTAGGCAAAGATGCCTGGTTGGCAACACTCGATTTAAAGGAAGCATACCTGCACATCCCAATCAGGGAATCTTGCAGAAGATACCTACGCTTCAAAGCAGGCTACATGCACTATCAGTTCTCTGCACTGCCCTTTGGCTTATCTACTGCATCCAGGATATTCACAAAGTGCCTAGCTCAAGTCATTGCATTTTGTAGGCAAAGAAATATTCAAATATACCCATACCTGGTCGATTGTCTAATTCAGGCAGAAAGCCAGGACATACTTTTGAATCATCTGGCTTGTTTACAAAGGGTGCTAACTTGTCTGGGGTACATCATAAATGAAAATAAATCTCACCTGGTACCCTGTCAACAAATTATATTCCTGGGAGCAAGCTTGAATACAACTTCCCAGATGGCTTTCCTCACGCCAGAGAAACAAATTCATTTGACAGCCTACTTCAAACTAGTGACCACAAAAACCCTGCTATCTGCAAGGCAAATACTGCAAGACTTGGGGGTTCATGGGCTCCTGCATTCTTCTAATTCCATATGCAAGACTGCATGTGAGGAAACTACAGTGGTATCTAAAATGCCTATGGTGTCAACATTCACAGGATCTAGAAGCAATGATTCCTATCATACCTTGCCTACGGTTAGAGTTCGTTTGGTCGGCAGAGGCCTGCCACCAAGAGAAGGGACTACCATTCACTGTACCTCCTGCCGTCCAAACCGTAACAGCAGACGCATCAGACTATGCATGGGGGGCTCACCTGACAGGGAAGTGCATTCAGGGCAAAGGGAACCCAAGTCAAATGCACCTGCATATCAGTCAGAAAGAAATGTTAGCTGTACAGAATGCTTTGACAGCCTTCAAGGGCCACATTCTTCCAGGACAATTAATGGTAAAGACGGACAACACCACTGTTATGTGGTACATAAACAAGCAGTGGGGTATCCATTCTTACCCCCCCTCTGCAGACTAGCCATGACACTGTGGAACACAGCCTTGAGCTACCAAGTGCATCTACAAGCTCAGTTCCTGCCAGGAAAGCTAAATACACTGGCAGATGGACGAAGCAGAAACCTCATGGACCCACACGACTGGAAACTGGAACCAAAGACTTTCAATATGTTGACAAACAAATGAGGAAGCCCAGATATAGACCTGTTTGCCTCCCCCCAGAACTACCAGTTACATAGATTTTTCACAAGGAATCCCCACAAACAAGCTTGGAAAGTGGATGCTTTGTCCTTCAGCTGGAAAAACCTATCAGTTTATGCCTTTCCTCCTCTGCCTCTCCTCTCCAAAGTACTACTAAAGATCAGACAGGATAAACCAAAGACGATATTCATTGCACCAGACTGGCCACGCCAATACTGGTACCCTCTCTTGTGCAGTGTGTCACAGTTGGCCCCATGGCACCTGCCTCAGACCCCTACCCTGTTGTCTCAACAGGAGAACCAGATTCTGCACCCTCAGCTTCAAAACCTGAACCTAGCAGCCTGGCTAATTACCTAATCTCTCCTTTACCATTCCTCAGTAAACCAGTGATGGATATCATTTTAGAGGCAAGGAGGCCAAGTACTAGAAAATCTTATGCTGAAAAATGGAAAATATTCTGTGCCTGGAACCAGTCTCAAGGGATGAACACAGCAGCACCCAACTTACCTCAGATTCTACAATACTTAACTGAGATGCTTCACAAGGGCCTTTCTTTTTCCTCCATCAAAATTCATGCCTCGGCCATTTCAGCTCATTCTAACACAGAACCTCCCCTCTTCTCTCATCCACTGTTCACGTATTTCCTCAAAGGGGCCAAAAATTTAAGACCATCCAGGAGAGCCCCAACTCCAGCCTGGGACCTTAACTTTGTATTGGAGAACCTCACTCTTCCTCCTTTTGAGCCAGCTGCTAGTGCAGATTTAAAATTCCTTTCTTGGAAAACAGCCTTCCTTTTAGCAATCACTTCAGCAAGAATGGTAACTGAATTACAGGCCCTTGTGGCAGTGGAGCCTTTCATCATATTTCATGCGGACAGGGTGTCCATCAAAACCAATCCCTCCTTCATGCCCAAGGTGGTATCCAGTGTGGCTCTTAATCAGTCCATTCATTTGCAACCTTCTTTCCTAATCCACAGCACAAGAGGGAACGGATACTCACTCCTTAGATGTGCACAGACAACTTAGATTTTACTTGGACAGGACTAAACCTCAAAGGAAATCTGAACAACTGTTGGTGGCATTTGCTGCAGGGGCAGAGGGGAAGGCTATTTCAAAGCAAACCATTTCTAAATGGAAAAGCCATTGCATTAATTTCTGCTATAAGCACCATGGAAAACCTATCCCCTAGGGGATCAGACCCCATTCAACCAGGGCTGCATCTACCTCTACAGCCTTTCTCAGAGGTGTCCCTACCAGGGACATCGTAGAAACTGCTACCTGGAGTTCTGTACGTACACATACTTTCACCAAGCATTACCATTTGCCAATTTTCTCTAAATCCAGAGCTGGCTTTACCACTGCAGTTTTGCAGGGCCTTATAGCTGGTCCTAATGCCATCTAAATTCCTCCTCCCATCCTTAGCTTTGGGAATCTTCCCAAATGTGATAACTGCAACAGTGAAACACGAAGAACATAGTACAGTTGTGTACACTTACCATAAATGTAGATGTTCAAGTGTATTCACTGTTGCAGTCCTGGTTACCCTCCCTCCAGTCCCCTGATGTTTTTTGGCTATACCTCTACTCTCCTTTACTATGCTTAAAAGCTTTTTGGTGTATTTGCTTTTTTATTGGAGGTATATCCTTGTATATATTTATATTTATTTTATTGCTTCCCATTATGGGGGCACCTGACATCTGAGGCAAGAAAAACTGCTGTAATGGCGTAGGCTGCAGAGCCTCTCACTAACACTCTTAAAAACCTTGAGGGGTGGATGGGAAACAGAAACTTTACCCCGGGGATCACTGCAGTGGCTCTGCTGGACAGTGGCGCAAGGAACTAAATGGCTCTGCTGGACAGAGGCACAGGAAACTAACCTAATGGGGTGGCGAAAGCCAACACATTCTGGTTAGGCTTATAAATGCCCTTGGGCATATAGCCTAGTACTTACCTATGAACCTATACCCCTGACTACCTGACGTCATGGAGGAAGAGACAGCAACCAATGCAGGACGCAAGACTTTGTTAATCAGGCCGACTGAGGGCTCCTGCAAGCAGATAACCCAAATGTGATGACTGCAACAGTGAGTACACTCGAACATCTACATTTATGGTAAGTGTAAACAATTGTACTTTCTTTTATGTTTATTTAAAATCATTTCACTTTCCATCTCAGACCTCTCACACTTTATAAAAGTACTTTTCCCCACTCATATTTATGCACAAACACATGCATCATCTGCTTATTCCATTACTGAAGGGTATATACACTGTAAGCGTTATCTTTCATCTACATTAAGCAAGCCACAAAAATAACATACATGAAATAAAAGATGTAAGGAAAACCTTCACTCATGTAATTAAATAAAACAAAAATGCTCAGTTGCACATTTACCAGAGCCTTCCTATTACATGTTATCTGTTTTTTTTTTTATCATTCAGCCGATTTCCCTTAATTTATACCACACCTTTCAGTGTTTTATCATTGAACTAAACATTTATTGCCTTCCCTAAACTGTCCTGTTAGAATTCAAAGAGAATTTAAAGTATTTCTGGCTTTAATACTATATGAGTCCTTTCTATGTCTCCCATAATCAGATTGCTTCTGGGGTGATTATGAACAACATTGGACCTTGCATATGTATTGATCTATTTCATAAGATCAGTGATTTAAAATGTTGAAACCCATATGATCAGGACCATATGACTGACATTTTAAATAGTCAAAAATCCACAAACAAGACAAGACAAACAATACTTTTGCAGGGGGAGCTGCAACCTCTCCCTGATAATTGCATAGACCAACTCTGAGATCGCATTACAGTGGGGAAAAGGCCACATTCCTCAATCCCCACTGTACTGAGATCTCAGCCAAAACATTTGATGTTTTAAAATCACAAGTGAGAAATGTTGGTGTACCAATGGCAAAACACTGAAAACAGAAGAAAAATGGTACACAACCAACAACAATGGTCGTTAAGAACAACTAATTTATCTGCACACTTCACACTTTAAAAATGTAAAGTGCTTTCATCATCATTACATTCAAAAAGGAACTTCATCAGAATGAAATAGGAAGTGATGCCCATAACCGATATATATATATATATATATATATATATATATATATATATATATATATATTATATATATAGAGAGAGAGATATGGGTCTGTGTTGAATGAGACTATATAATCGAAATTTTGTAATCTTGACCGTGTAAAAGAAGAAGAAAAAAAAAAAAACAAATTAAAACACATGTATGCAGGGGGCCAAGCCCCCCCAGCACCCCCCACACCCCACGCTACTAAAATGTACCAACTCCGAGATTGCACTACAGCAGGGAAAAGGGAATATTCTCATTCCATGCTGTATGGAGATCTCCGTTTAAATGTTCTAAGTTTTAAAATTTCGATCATATGATTTCAGCCGTATGAAATTCGAAGTTCTGAACTTCGATCATTTAACTAGAACCCATATATATATATATATATATATATATATATATATATATTGATATAGGTATACATATGTAGATGTATATATATATTCATATATATATATATATATATATGTATATATATATATATATATATATATATATATATATATATATATATATATATATATATTTATGGGTCTACTTCATTTGCCCGACAACTCAAATGACTGACACTCATTTGCCCGACAGCTCATTTGGTCGACAAACTTTCTAGGTGGGGGGCTTCGCCCCCCACACACCCCTAATGTGGGGGGCTGTGCCCCCCACCCCCCCAACTATATATAACAACTCCACAGTCGCACAACAATGGGGAGGGGGGCAAATCCCAGGTTTTTGCCTTGATTACTTTTTGTCGACTAAATGAGCTGTCGGGCAAATGAGTGTCAGTCATTTGAGTTGTCGGGCAAATGAAGTAGACCCATTTTTTAAAACCTTCCTTACAAATTAATAACATCTAACATGTAATGTGAATTATCCATGTCAAACAAAATACACAAATGTGTACTTAACCCCATCCTTATGAAAAATCATTCTAACAATACAGCTAATGAAGCTGATTGATAAAAAAGAAAAAAAAAACATTTTCCACTCATTCTAAGCAATCTTGTATAATGTCAAAATGCAGAAAAGATAAAAAACTGGAAAGAAGCCATGCTTTATAATTTAGCTGCTCTCAATTTCAACACAGGAGTGATGGATAAGAATCATTCAACCCTGGTTTCTTGTTAGCCTGTACTCTAATTTGGCCTCCTAAGCACCAACCCTAGAATTAGTTGACATAATATCTAAAATCCCAAACCTGAAATTCTTAAAAGAAGGACAGACCAAAAAATGTTTAAAAAGATTTCAATATATCTTAATTCTGTTCATATGGTCTCTTCTGAAGAATCGTCTCAGGTTTTCCTGCATAGAAAGCAGGGCAGGAGTCACACTTAGCTAAGTAAACTATGCTGCCCGTTCCACAATTCCCACTATGAAAAATGATACTAGACCCCCGTCATTCTTTAAACAAAGACTATTTTCTTCAGATATACAAACACACTGTCTATAAGCCCCACATTTTCTAGTCCATTTGTTGTTCAACTTAACATCATCTCTCTTAATTTGTGCTGATTCCAACATTTTGTAATATTGTTTGCTATCTTGTAAACCATATTCAGCTTTGAGCCCAGCAATTCATAAATATTTTCATTAGTTTTGAAAATATTCCAATTGTTCATTAAATATTTTTATTTTCATTTAAACCGGAACTTAATTATAATAAAATGCTCTTTCGAAGGGAATCTTATCAGGATGCATTTCACACCGGGTTTACTTTATTTACGCGAAAGCGTAAAACTGCAAATACATATGGCTCGAACCATATGCATTGAAAGTGCAAGCTGTCGAAAACTGTAAATGGAAATCTTCATAGGTGGAGATTTCTATTTACTTCAATATAGTGCGATCTCGGAGTTGATATATTTAAGTAGCTGGGTGTGTGGGGGGTGCAGGGGGGCCCCCCTCCCTACATCTTTTTTTTTTTCTGTGTATTTTTTTTTCTTTATTAACTTTCGAACGTTTAAGAGTTCGATGCATATGTGTCAGTCTTTATGCATTCGAACTTTTGAGCGTTCGAGTGAATAAAGTAGACCCTTTCACACCTATTACTGAATTCAAGGTACTTATACTCAGTCTTTCTCCCAAAAGGGGTTTAAATTTATTTTTCCATTCTGTCATAATCTGTACACTAATCGCCTTAGCCATCTTAACCGGATAACCTTTTTCAAGGAACATATTCTCCAGATGTTCGTCATGTTTCACTGTTGCAATCATTACATTTGGGTTATCTGCTTGCAGGTAGCCCTCAGTCGGCCTGATTAACAAAGTCTTGGGTCCTGTGTCAGTTGCTGTCCCTTCTTCCATGACGTCAGGTCGTCAGGGGTATAAAACATGCAGCCGACGCCATTACATCAGTCTTTCTTGCTGTGTGATGCCGGAAGCAGAAGCAGTTCACAAGTGCCGGTCAGCCGACTCCTAAAAATTTTCGCTTTCGAGTTTCAGAACCGAAGTCTTCAACTAAAGCTAAGTACCCCATTGGGAAAACTTTTTCTTTCTCCTTACCGATGTCAGTAAAAGTTAGTAATTGTATTACTTGTGGCAAGCAAATACCTCATAAAGATTTTCATTCGTACTGTACTCCTTGCCTAGGCCCTGACCACGACGTACCTTGCTGTCATTTTTGTGCTTTATTTAATCAGCGCACTATCTGTCGTCGGTATATTTTCGCCTCTAAATATTTCTGTTCTCGGTTTAATTATCCACAAATGTCACCGGTTAGCCATCCGACTACTGAGATTCTGAAAAAACGCAAAGATAAAGACAGAAACAGACTGCCGAGGTCCAAAACTGCCGACAACGCTTCTCCTCAGCCATTCGCCAATTCGCCGGAATACCTGCTACTTCTGATTCGCAGGCCTCTACTAAGACCCATTCGTAGTCCGGTATGCCGCGAGATGCTTCAACTATGGAACCCATGGATGTCTCTATCTTGGTTGTGTCCAGAGCCGCTGTGCAGGCACCGACTTCTGAGGGTGTATTCAGGCCTACGGACTTGCATATTAAACTGATGCCTCCTTCTTTACTTAGGTGTAAATCTCGATCTATGCCTAAAAAAATGACGCCCAGGCCACATGCTCAGGCCTCTATGTCTAAAAAACAAATGATAAGAATGGCTGAAGATCTAATAACTCTAATCAGGGCTAGCCAACCCCCCCCCCCCCGCCCCCTTCTAAGAGACCTAGGACTGAAGTTGATTATGAATCTTCTGATCAGGATTCTGTTTTTTTTCTGATACTTCTGATGATCCGGATTTGCCATTGTCTATTTATATAGATTCTGATGCAGAGGACTCCATTCCCTCTGCTTCCCCTCCTGAGGATTTTTCTTTTGGGGAAACCTTACATACTCTAAGGGAGCATTTCCACTGGGAAAGCCAAGATTTTTCTGATTCAGAAAAGAGGCTTAGGGATTTCCTTCTCCTACCTCAGCATAGGCCTTTAGCTATTCCTCCTGTACTAGACATTGTCAACGATGCTTTCTTGGAATCTAATTTGGCCCCTTATTCCCTGCCTCCTGCTCCCAGAAAACCTAACAGATACTACAGGGACCCTGAGTCCCACAAGTTCCTTTTTAGAAATCCTATTGCAGATCCAGAGACTATTTCACAGGGGCCCAAGGGAATTAAGTCTTCTACTGCTAAAAATCCTATCCCTTCTGATAGAGACTCCAGGGCACTGGATAGATGGGGTAAGAAGGTTTACACTTCTGCAGCCTTGGCCATTAGGGCTTTAAACTGCCATTTGCATATGTTAAAGTATCAGCAACATGTTATTGGACTGCTTAAACAGAAAATGTTGTTGATTCCCGACTGTGTGGAAAATAAAGAATTACAGGATTTAATGCATTTTCCTAAACAAGTTGGAAAACATACTTTGCAGTGTGGTTTTGATTCATTAGAGGCCTCTTGCAGGGCGGCTGTTACTGGATCTGTGCTCAGAAGGCATGCGTGGCATAAGGCGCAATCTTTGCCTGATCATGTTAAAGCTAAATTGTTGGATGCGCCTTTAAATCAGGACTGCCTGTTTGGCAATAAGGCTGAGGAAGTTCTTAAAAAGATGGAAGATAAAGCTAAATCTATGCAAACTGTTAAAGATTTTTTATAAGTTCAGCCTCCTAGATTTAGTAGGCACTGGCCCTCTAAGAATTGGTGCTTTCCAGCCCCTTCCAGGCCTTTTCAAGCCAAACCCAGACACAGCAAAAATCCCAGGTTTCAGTCCCAGGGGACACACAGAACTAAGCAGTGGGGGGGCCTCCACTTCCAAATCTGGGAATAATAAGACTCCCCCTAAGGTAAACTGTCTCAATGACTTCCTTTTAAAATTTCCAAGGACTTATCAACTGACTGCCCCTTTGGGGGGAAAGATTGCTCTTCATGCAAAGAATTGGGAACTCATTACCCAGGACAAATGGGTTTTAAATATAGTGTCCCAGGGATACAGATTTCACTTCCACACGTTGCCAACACCAAGCGGGTGGCCAGACCTACCCCCAAATCAGTGGGCAGAGGCCCAAAACCAAGTACTTTCTGTCTTAAGCATGGGGGGGTATTCAACTGGTACCAGAAGAGGAAAAGGGACAAGGTTTCTACTCAAGACTTTTCCTGGTACCCAGAAAAGACAATTCATGGGGTCTTATCCTGGACCTGTCTACTCTAAACACCTTTGTGGAGATTCCAAAATTCAAGATGCTGACTCTTCACCAATTACTTCCTATGCTAGGCAAAGATGCCTGGTTGGCAACACTAGATTTAAAAGGAGCATAACTGCACATCCCAGTCAGGGAATCTTGCAGAAGATACCTATGCTTCAAAGCAGGCTGCACACACTATCAGTTCTCAGCACTGCCCTTTGGCTTATCTACTGCATCCAGGGTATTCACAAAGTACCTAGCTCCAGTTATTGCATTTTGCAGGCAAAGAAATATTGAAATATACCCATACCTGGACGATTGTCCCTCAGAACCAATCCATCCTTCATGCCCAATGTGGTATCCAGTGTGGCTCTTAATCAGTCCATTCATTTGCCATCCTTCTTTCCCAATCCACAGAATAAAGAGGAACTGATACTGCATTCCTTAGATGTGCACAGACAACTTAGATTTTACTTGGACAGGAATAATCCTCAAAAGAAAATCTGAACAACTGCTGGTGGCATTTGCTGCAGGGGCAGAGGGGAAGGCTATTTCAAAGCAAACCATTTCTAAATGGATAAGCCATTGCATTCATTTCTGTTATAAGCACCATGGAAAACCTATCCCCCAGGGGATCAGACCTCACTCCACCAGGGCTGCATCTACATCTACAGCCTTTCTCAGAGGTGTCCCTACCAGGGACATCCTAGAAGCTGCTACCTGGAGTTCTGTACATACTTTCACCAAGCATTATCATTTGCCAATTTTCTCTAAATCCAGAGCTGGCTTTGACACTGCAGTCTTGCAGGGCCTTATAGCTGGTCCTAATGCCATCTAAATTCCTCCTCCCATCCTTAGCTTTCGGAATCTACCAAAATGTGATGACTGCAACAGTGAAACACAAAGAACATAGTACAGTTGTGTACACTTACCATAAATGTAGATGTTCGAGTGTATTCACTGTTGCAGTCCTGGTTACCCTCCCTCCAGCCCCCTAACTTCTTTTGGCTATACCTTGTTGAGAATGTAGTGACAACCAAAATCTATGGGCTACCAAAGGTACATAAAGATCAAGTGAACCCACCCATGCGATTGATAGTTTCTGGTAGAGGGTGGGCCACAGAGCCCATGTCAGTATATGTATTAAATCAGCTCCACCCTGTGGTCAGTGGGGTAGGAAGCATTTTGAGGGACACTAAGGATTTTCTTTGTAAGTTGTATGACTGGTCTGCTGTGGAGTATAGAGAATATGTTCTGCTGGTGACCATGGATATATCTTCCCTTTTTACTTCTATTCCCAACGATTCTGGCATTGACAACATCAGACAGCTCTTAGGTCGAGACCCTGCCTATGACAGCAACAAAGTGTATTTGGTTTGCACATTATTAGAGCTCATACTGAGGTACAATGCTTTTGTATTTGAGGATAAATTTTATATACAAAACACAGGGGTGGCCATGGGCACAGTTTGTGCCAACAGTTACGCCAATATGGTTCTGGCTGTGTGCGAGCTACAATATGTATTCTCTGAACTGAATAATTTTAAGGGGTCCATCTTATATTATGGCCGATATGTGACCTGTTCCTTGTTCGGGGAGATACCTTAGAGACTTTCAGTCAGTTTGTACAGTATTTGAGCAGTACCACTAGCTTTCTTCGATTCACCTATGACTGGTCGGATGAGTCCATCTCATTTTTGGATGTAATGGTTTGTAAAACTTTGGAAGGTTTGTACACGAGGCAGTACGTAAAACCTTATAAAACCAATAATGTTGTGCATTCTCAGAGTGTGCATCCCAAACATGTGAAGCGAAATATTCTTAGAGGACAGTTTTTAGAACAGCTAGGCTGAATACAAAGGAGAGTGACATGTATGATTCTTTTGAGACTTTAACAAATAGCCTGTTGAATAGGGGGTATGATATCTCAGAAGTCTCTGTTGTACAGAATGATACGATTCTGTTGAGAGATACTCGGACCAGACCTTATTTTGATGAGCGGGTAGAACAGTCCACCTCTTCCAGTTTGTCACATATTCAACCCACACGTATGAGTCTTACTTATTCGAAGGACTCAGGTTCTATCTGTAGGAAAGTTACAAGACATTGGAAGGTTCTAGCCTCAGATGAAAAATGTAGGGGGTTGCTACGTGTCTCCCCTTCTTTCTGCTTTAAGAATCGCCCGTCTATTAAGAAGATGCTGTGTTTTAAATCCTTGACCAAGCAGAATAGGAAAGTTGTGAGCGAGATAATAGGCATATACCCATGTCATTACTGCAATGTATGTAAATACATTAATAAAGATGATCAGTTTATACACCCAGACACAGGACGAGTGTTTAATGTCAAACTTTATGCTGATTGTGGTAGCCAAAATGTGGTTTACTGTGCTTCTTGTGAGGTTTGCAAATGTTTCTATGTTGGCAAAACCAACCAGTCCTTAAGAGACAGGATTAGAGAGCATCTCTATAGTATAAATAGAAGTGATGAGAGGAATGCATTGTCAAAACATGTAAGAGCTGCAGGATGAAAGCACTGGTTTAAATTCATGGTTCTAGAGATTTATGTGCCAGGATCTAGAGGGGGCGATGTAAGGACACAAACAGAATGTGTTGACATCAAATGGATGCATTTACTCAGAGCTACTGATGGGAAGGGGTTAAATGATGTCATTCCTATTAAGCCATTATTGAGGTCACGTGACCTAAGACACTGAATTATAAATGCTGCTTGCTATATGTGTTCCAGTTGGATCTGGTGAAGTACCTAGAGGGTATGAAAGCGCTCATCCTTGTTTTTTAAAGTTTTATTCCGTGTTTATTATTTGTGTTTTATTAAACGGACTTTGTTTTATGAATCTTTGCCTATCAGTTTTCTTTTTTGATACAATTTTTGCCTTTTCACTGGTTGCTCTTTTGCTTTGGATTACTTGTTTTCATTTAAAGAGCATGGCAGAGAGCATTTTGAATGGGGTAGATGCTACTCCAGGAGCTAATCAAGACAGTGTATTCTTTGATCGGCTTGATCGTTTGCTAGGGGTAAATAGTATACCCCTATTTTCTGTAGATATGTGTCAACCAGAAGATGATGTTACTGAAACAGCAGAGACTGACACGTATGAATGTTTTTTTCAAACTTTCTGTTCAGTAGAGAATAGCCTCTATCATTTTAAGAGACTTCAATGGCAAAGGATGCACTTTGAAGCATATCTGCGATACAAAGTGATTCCCAGAGGCTTGTGGGTATGTAAAATGCCCACATATGGGAATTCTCTACCTGACCTACTAAAAGAATGGAAGAACTATAATTTAGAAGTTAGTGCTGGATATATACACCTGCTGCTCAGATACTTTGCACCTGTTGAAAGCAGACTACGAGCTGAAGTAATGGACACTATTTCTGAGCTTAATTCTTCAGTAGACTTCATACCTTATAGGTATAAGCTGGATGAGCTTTTTGCAGATATTGCACAGTACGACAAACATTTACTTGATGTCAAGAAGAAAAAATTGTCTAGGGATATGAAATATTTCAATAGCGGACATATTTTTGCCTGGTCTAATGAAAGACGGCTTTTCCTCGAATCAGAATGCACCAAGGCTTACAGGGAAATACGTTCATCCAATAGTGAGAAGGCTTCAACAGCAGGGGGAGGTGCTGTAATGGCAACACGAGTTGAACAACTACGAGCTGCAACAGCTGATGTGTTGTCGGATAATCTGCAAAGCCTTTCAAGTGGTTTTACTATTCCAACAGGGTCTGGTCTGGATAACAGTGTTGGAAATGCTCTGATATCAAGCCAAATTACACACCCAGGGCCGAGTGAACGTGTTAATGGAGCCATTGAGAATGGGAGTGGTCCATCAGCTACAAAAGAGACTTTTTTACTGCTGCATGCACTGGAGCTTCTGAGCACGAAGCAGAGAGGGAGGTCTACGAGCCGAGACAGGAACTTGAAGAAGAGGCAGTACACACAGGAACAGGTAGAGGCAGTTGGGAACAAAATTCAAAAAGTTTGATTTTTAACCTTTCCTCAGTCATTCTAACACCTGAACAGAGTAATGTATTAAATCATGGACTAAGTTTTATACCTGCTGGATATTCCTCACTTAATGATGTACTGATTGACCTTAAACTATTTGTTAGAAATGTTTCATTGAAGTTGTATGGTAACAGAGAGAGTTCCAGTGTTCCTGTCTATAGAAACCCTAGTGTTTTTACACCCACTAGCATCCCTTTAGTAGAAGCCTTCTATAAGTTGTGTGTAGATGACATTTATAACTATTTTTCTCATTCTTCAGGCAAAGGTCATAACATCCTAAGTAAAGATGAATATTCTTCCTTACTGGACTTAATGAAACGAGTTGATATCTGTTCCGCCCCCATGACAAAGGGGGCGGTATAGTAGTTATGGATGTACTATGCTACCTGAATGCTATGAATCTGATGTTGAATGATGAACAAACATATTCCATGGTGAATAGAAATGAGGTATTGAAATTGGTTGATAGAATACAAGAGAGCATTGAAGGTTTGTTAATGGAAGGCATGATCGACAAAAATCTGTAAGAATATTTTCTTGTTGAGAATGTAGTGATACCCAAAATCTATGGGCTACCCAAAGTATATAAAGATCAAGTGAACCAACCCATACAACCAATAGTTTTTGGTAGAGGGTGGGCCACAGAGCCCATGTCAATATATGTAGAAAATCAGCTCCGCCCTGTGGTCAATGGGGTAGGAAGCATTTTGAGGGACACTAAGGATTTCCTTAGTAAGTTGTATGACTGGTCTGCTGTGGGGTATAGAGAAGATGTTCTACTGGTGACTATGGATATATCTTCCCTTTTTACTTGTATTCCCAATGATGCTGGCATTGACAACATCAGACAGTTCCTAGGTCGAGACCCTGCCTATGACAACAACAAAGTGTATTTGGTTTGCACATTACTAGAGCTCATACTGGTGTACAATGCTTTTGTATTTGAGGATAAATTTTATATACAAAACACAGGGGTGGCCATGGGCACAATTTGTGCCAACAGTTACGCCAAATATGGTTCTGGCTGAGTGGAAGCTACAATATGTATTCTCTGAATTGTATAATTTTAAGGGGTCCATCTTACATTATGGCTAATATGTGGATGACCTGTTCCTTGTTTGAGGAGATACCTTAAAGACTTTCAGTCAGTTTGTACAGTATTTAAACAGTACCACTAGCTTTCTTCGATTCACCTATGACTGGTCGAATGAGAGCATCTCATTTCCGGATGTAATGTTTTCTAAAACTTTGGGAGGTTTGTACACGAGGCAGTACGTAAAACCTTGTAAAACCAATAATGTCGTGCATTCTCAGAGTATGCATCCCAAACATGTGAAGCAAAATGTTCTTAGAGGACAGTTTTTTTAGAACAGCTAGGCTGAATACAAAGGACAGTGACGTGTGTGATTCTTTTGAGACTTTAATAAATAGCCTGTTGCCTAGAGGGTATGATAGCTCAGAAGTCTCTGTTGCACAGAATGATGTGATTCTGTTGAGAGATACTTGGACCAGACCTTATTTTGAGGAGCGGGTAGAACAGTCCACCTCTTCCAGTTTGTCACATATTCAACCCACACATATGAGTCTTATTCAAAGGACTCAGCTTCTATCTGTGAGATAGTTAGAAGACATTGGAAGGTTCTAGCCTCAGATGAAAAATGTAGGGGGTTGCTAGGTGTCTCCCCTTCTTTCTGCTTTAAGAATTGCCCATCTGTTAAGAAGATGCTGTGTTATAAATCCTTGACCAAGCAGAATAGGAAAGTTGTGAGTGAGAGAATAGGCACATACCCATGTCGTCATTGCAATGCATGTAAATGCATTTATACTGATGATCAGTTTATACATCCAGACAGAGGACGAGTGTTTAATGTCAGACTTTATGCTGAATGTGGTAGCGAGCATCTTTATAGTATAAATAGAAATGCTGGGGGGACTGCATTGTCAAAACATGTAAGAGCTGCAGGATGCAATCACTGGTTTAAATTCATGGTTCTAGAGATTTATGTGCCAGGACCTAGAAGGTGCGATGTAAGGACACGAACAGAATGTGTTGAAATCAAATGGATGCATTTACTCCGAGCTATTGATGGGAAGGGGTTAAATGATGTTATTCCTATTAAGCCATTATTGAGGTCACGTGACCTAAGACACTGAATTATAAATGCTGCTTGTTATATGTGTTTTAGTTGGATCAGATGAAGTACCTAGAGGGTATGAAAGTGCTCATCTTTGTTTTTTAAAGTTTTATTCCATGTTTATTATTTGTGTTTTATTAAACGGACTTTGTTTTACGTCTCTCTGCCTACCAGTTTTCTTTTTTTGATACAATTTCTGACTTTTCACTGGTTGCTCTTTTGCTTTGGATTACTTGTTTTGTACTGTACAGGGCCCTCTTTTGCTTATAAAGAACATGTGGTTTATGCTTGAATATTCATTTCTTCTTACAACTGAAACCACTGAAGGATGGGAGCTTCACAGTTGCTACAGCCAGAAAGAAATGTGTCTTTAGGAATACAATACTGTTTAGCAGTGAGTCCTTCACTAGTGGATTTTTTTCTTTCCCATTTTGACCCATCCTGTACCTAACTACTGCAACCATATAACTGTCTGAAACTCTTCTACCCTCTTCTCTTTGCTGGTTGTCCCATTATCTCCTTACCAGTGTTCCTAGGTGTGCCTTTCCATTTCTCAGTATCTCTTTACCAGAATTCATATGTGGCTTTCCATCTCCCAGTATCTCCTTGCCAGAGTTCCTAAATGTGTCTTTCCAGCTCCCAGTATCTTCTTACCAGAGTTCCTCGATGTGTCTTTCCATCTTCCAGTATTACCTTATCAGAGTTCCAAGCTGTGTCTTTCCATTAGTCAGATCTCCTGCCATTTTGAAAAGCTGAAGTTTTTGGGTACTTCAAAAAAAAAAAACAGGCAAAGTCTTATTAAAGAATTGGACCAGGTGGATCTAGAAGACTTCACTAAGTACTTGTGGGTACATGCCCCTGTCATGGGAAAATTGTAAGCAGTGATGTCTAATGTTCTCATTGTGAGCTTTCACAGTCTGCATAGTAGAGCGTTCTCATGTTTTGCCCTTAACATTCTAACTTATTAACACCTAAGTGGTCTAGCAGCCTACAAACATTGTGCATTCCAAAGCATTTTCTGAAAAATAAACTTAAACAGCATAAGGTACTATAAACAATATTATAACTGTATATGTATCGATGGTATCAATAGGAAGTATGCTTTACAGTGATAATAGTTAGTGTATTCATAGTATTTACATAAATACTATATTATAATTCACACAAACACAAAGTTATATTTTTTGCTAAACTTTGACAAGCAAATTTTGATATTCTGGAAAATGTGCAACCTAATTGTCACTTGTCTTGTGTATTCAAATAAGACGATGAGGCTTGGATATTCATTTAAGTTGTTTATTGCACACAAACACATGAGGATGGGTGACTGGAACAGAAAACCTGAACAAACTGACTGACTGCTGCACACATATATGCTCTAACTCCTGGTGCTCACGCAAAATGGCTCTCTTGCTTGCATGTGCTCAGTACTTATATGGACTAGAATGGCTCTTAAAGGTACAACACACTTTCTGATCTACATCCTCCCAATTTGACTGTTCTGTCATGCAAATAAAAATGACAGTTAGATGAGCACGCAGATCGTTCAGACATATACAAACAATAACAATCATGTCCAAGTCACCATGTGTCTGGGACTAGATCTTGAGATATGACCTGACCTCATAATGTAATAATCAGAACTGGGTTTAGCAACAGGGACAGTCACTGGAGAATGTTCTGCTTCAGGATTTTCAGGAATACTTTCTGGAACAGGAACAGATGATGAAATGTTCTCTGGAACAGGAACAGTGAACAAATCACTCTGAGAATTTGAGTCTACATTACAGGCAAGATGCCGTAACACTGACTCGGCCACCAGTAGTAAATGTTTCCAGTTCCGCCTGAATTCCATCTCTTGCAACTCACTGATGTATGATTTCAGTTCTTCATGCAACTGTTTCACAAGTCTTATTCAGTCAAATCCTTTTGCTGTCTGCATCCTTACTATTTCTCCTTCTTTTAATGGATTCAGAGGCTTGCTGGTTTTGTCATAGTAAGACTTTTGGGACAAACACTTCTTTAGGAGTTGAGCTTTTACTGCTTTGTTGTTTTTAGAACTCAGAATCAACAAATCGTTACTGATTATTATTGTGATTCTGGTTTATCTCGACATAAGTCTCTGAGCAGGTGAACCAAGTAAATTGTCACGAGGAATGTTTCTGAGATTAAGCAGATTAAGAAAAATATCAATAGTATCTCATTTGGATTTTTCCAACGGCTGTTTTGCAGTTTGAACTGCACGCTCAGCCAAGCCTGTGGGTATTCAGGACTACTAGTAACATGAACAAAATCCCACGTTTCAGCAAATCCTTTGAACTGCTGACTTGTAAACTGTGCACCATTGTCAGAAACGACTTTGTGCGGACTACCATGGGCAGAAAAATGCCTCTTCAATTTTGTAATGATAGTACTAGAAGTTAGGTTAGGAAGTGGTTCAATCTCAAACCAATTTGAATAAGAATCTACTAATACCAAGTAATGTTGGCCATTCCATTCAAAAATATCTGTAGCTACTTTTGACCAAGGTAGTTCAAATATCTGGTTTAGCTGAAGTGGTTCTTTTTGTTGATGCAGTTTGCACTGTTACAAAGAGAACAAGCTGAGAGAGGAACTCTCAATATCTTTTGACACAGAAGGCCAAAATACTAGTCCTCTCACCCTTCTTTTGTTAGAATCATTTCCTGGGAGGCCATGATGCATGATTTTAATATATTCATATTGCAAGGATTTTGGAACAATCACTTTTGGACCTTTCATGATGATACCATCTTCCATCAAAATCTCATCTCTGTAAGGAAAATACTGCTGCACATCTACTGGTAAACAAGATTGCTTTGATGTCCATCCTCGACTGATAAAGTGGTTGAGCTTCTGGAGAACTGGATCTGAAGCTGTGTGAGTTCTAAGCTCAACAAAACATGTGAAAGAAAAATGTTTCACTTCCATGCCTTCAAAATCAGGTTTCTCATTTTCATGCTGTTCAGTGTTTTTTTTTTCTGGGTGATCTGGATAAAGTGTCAGCAAGATAAAGAATTTGTGTTTTGTGTAAACCAGGTGGAAATTGTACTTTTGCAATTTTAACATCATGCATTGCAATCTGCCTTTTTCAAAATAGTGACCAAAGGTTGGTGGTCTGTCTCGATTTGAAAAGGCCGACCATAAATATAATCATGGAGCTTCAAAAATGCAAACACAATTGCCAAAAACTCTTTCTCTATTTAAGCATACTGCATCTCAGTTTGGGTTAGAGTTCTGGATGCATAGGCTACTGGTCTGCCCTCTTGAAGAGTGACTGCACCACGACCAAACTTTAAAGCATCACAGGAAAGAGTTACTGGTTTGTGAACATCATAATATCTTAAAGTGGGTGGACTGGCAATTTTCTTTTTCAGGACATCGGGTCCTCTTTGGTGTTGTTCCAACACAGGCCAGTTTAGATCTTTGCATGTCAACTCTCTTACTGGTGCTGAAAGCTCACTCAGATCTAAAATGAACTTGCCCAAATAGTTGACCATGCCAAGAAAACGTATGGCTGTGACATTGTCTGGAGCTGGCATCTCAAGAATTGTAGTTTGCTTGGAAGGATCTGGTCATAACCCTGAACTGGTAAACAAAGGACCTACATAAGTAACTTCTTGCAGCCTGAATTTTCATTTCTGAGGATTCAATTTAAGATTCACTTCACTAGCATGTTCCAGAACTTTCCTGAGGTTTCTGTCATGTTCAACTTCACCATTGCCTCCTACAATGATATCATCCACTGTTATAGCACAGGGATACCCAGAAGAAAATTGTTCCATTGCACATTGGAAGACATCACTGACAGAATTTATCTCAAGTGGGATTCTAAAAAATCTGTACCTTCCAAATGGTATACTGAAAGTGGTTAAGGACAATTTTCAGTTAAGTAAAATTTGCCAAAATGAGCTTTTTGCATCTAAGACAGAAAAGATAATGGGATTTGGCATAAGGCAGCAACTTCTTCAACTGTATGCATTGGATGATAAGGTTGTTTTAGTGATTAGTTCAAATCTCTTGGATCAATATATATTCTAATGTCATCTCAGCTTTTCTTATGAGCTACCACCATGGTGGATACCCATTCAGCTGCTTCTTCTACTGGACTAATTACTCCTAGGCACACCATTCTGGCTAGCTCAGCTTTAACTCTGCCTTCCAAGGCAACTGGAACTTTCTGTGCTGGTCTAATGACCGGGCTTACCTCATGGTTTAACTCTATGGAGTACATAACTGGGAGTTTGCCTAACTTGTCTTCAAAATATCAGCATAGTCAGAAAAAATAGTTTGTGTGAAATGTTCATTATTACAAGTGCTTATATGCTGAACTTCTTTATTAAATGAAAGTAGACACATTTTCAAACTGCCTTTGAGGCCATATAATGACTGCACATGTCTCTTGACTATGTAAAATTGCAAGTCATAGCTGTTCCCAGCAGAATAACATGAAAGCATTACTGAGCCTTCAGTCTGAATTTCTTCACCACCATAAGCAACAGGCTTCACACACTTTGCAGATCAAATTTCTCTCTAGCTTTTACTTTAGCAAACATATCTGCAGACATAACATTGCACTTTGAGCCAGTATCAGCTTTGAGCTCTACAGGTCTTCCATTAATCTGAACAATACAAAATAATTAATTCTTTGCTCACAAATCTACTGCATTGACTGTTTCACCAAGCACAGGCACACCATCAACATAAAAAGTAGGGTTGCAGCTTTCTAATTGATCAACTTGCCTCTTTGAATGCTCCTTTTTTATAAAAGATTATGCTCCTTTATATTTACAGAGCCTTTTGAAATGATTCCACTTTTTACATGTGTGGCACTGTTGACCAAAAGCTAAGCACTTCTCTCACTTGGGCTCATGCCTACCTCCACAGTCACGAGGGTTGTCTATGAGGCTTGCCACAGGTTTTTCTGAGTCACCCCTCTGCTTTACTGAGTGTGCCCTGGGTTTTACTGTGACTGCTCTGGGTTTTGCTGAAGCAACCACACCCTTTGGCCTGTATCTTTTAACCTCTTGTGGCAAATTCATGTCCTTTTCTGTAAGCTGATATAGCTAACAAATCTCTATGGCCTTGCTTAAACTTAAATCACTATCTTAAAGCAAAATCTTTCTCACTGCATCATTTTTAATATCACACAAAAGCTTGCCTTTCTATCAACTCATCTCTCAGATCACCAAATCTGCATGTTTTAGGATTATTTCTGAAGTCGGTTATAAATGCTGGAAACGTTTCACCAGGGTTTTGATCTCTTGTGTAAAATATGTGCCTTTACATTGTAATATTTGTTTGAGGGTTGCACATTTCTCTAAATTTATGTTTTAAGCACTCAGGATCTTCCTGCATTTCAGCCAGTACCACAATATGGTGGTCTGTCCCCTCCCCTGCAAACACAGCAAGTGCCTACACAAATGAACGTTCCATTTTAATGGCTTCTGAACCAGTTAGATTAAGCAAAATAAATGCTTTTGTACATGCATTTTTATCAGAAAAAGCAGCCTGTATAAAAATATTATACTCTTGTTCAAACACTCTCCAGTTTTCTGCAACATTATTATCAAACACAAGTGGACTAGGTTTGTGAAAGCCTTCTGCCATGCCAGCAAATTGCTTTTAGACACAATACAGACTTGGCCCTTGTAATTATGTCAAACATGCACATCAGGTACTTGAAAAATATTCAACTGCAAAACATTCTCTTTGAAATGACTGTATTCTGTAAAATACCTGTACTGTAATACTGCACACACTTGCCAACACTTTGCACACTTCGGATATTTTGAATAGCTTTAGTTAATATGAAAAAGACGCACACAGCAAAAAATACCATTGTTTTCCCTTTTTTTTATACATTTTATGCGATTCAGAAGTTATTTCAAACATTTTTTGCAAGCATTGCGAATACTTTTATCAGTATGTTGCAGTTTCAAACATTTTGTTTAATTATATATTTGTTTTGAATGCTTTGTTTTATATTTGTTGAGTAAATAATCATTTAAACGAGTTTTAGTACCTGGAATTATCTTTCTGACCTGCTTGCAAGTCATTTGAGCTTCAGATGATTCACTCATGTACATTCCTCCAATTGTAACTGCATGCCTCATGGTTTTGAAGCAGTTTCACTTTGCAACCCATTCTGACACCATGTCGCTCGTCTTATGTATTCAAATAAAACGATGAGGCTTGGGTGTTCGTTTAAGTTGTTTATTACACGCAAACACTTCAGGATGGATGACTGGAACATAAAACTTGAACGAACTAACTGACTGCTGCACACATACATGCTTTCATTCTGGCTGCTCACTCAAAATGGCACTCTTGCTTGCACATGCTCAGTACTTATATGCACATGCCCATAGACTGGAATGGCTCTTAAAGGTACAACACACACTCTGATCTACACAAAGCATTTATTGTTAGAACATTTTTATTAATCGGATATAAGCTTTCACATGACAACAATAAATTCGTCTACGATTGCATGTTTATTGAGATATTTATAGAAATATGCAAAGATATGCTTAATTGTAGGAATGACAATATAACTAACACTGAATTTCTCTCAAGATGTGGAACTTGCACTGCAAGTTTCGAACACATTTTTCTTCAACACCATCTAATGTTTCATCTGTTGTCATGCAACAGTTTGTAAGTCACTTGCTTTTTGAAGTATTAAGCACATATGGAAATAGTTTATTTTCATAATTATTAATAAACAACCAGAAATATTTCAGGTATAGTGTGACACACCACACTTTTCAATAACATGTAGGCCTCTCAGTTATGAAAAAATGAACATAAATATGAAAATATAAATAAGTGACAAACAGTGATTAATTTCCCTACTGCAGGACATCCAAGCTTAATGGTCTTAATTTCATTTTGTTATTAAATCCTTGCACTTTCCAATGCTGCTTATTATTAGCTGATAAGTCACTTAGTTAAAGAAGCCAGATACAAAAAAAAAAGGTTTGGACACATAAGGATCTATGGATGTGAATTGGAAGTATACAAAAGGTGCTATAGGCTTGAATGAGCTAATTGGTACTTTGCATAAAGTCCATGATCTCCACTGGATATCAGAATTGGTAAGACATACCTCATTCTTTACCCTCCAGGACAGTGAATCAACTGCTGTTTCCAGTCCCTTCTGGCTAAACTTTCCAGCATTTAGGGCTCAGTCCTTAGTCAAGGTCACTTGTAGCACAGATGGGCATTATTTTGCCTATTTTTACCAGGAAAGGGGTATGGATCTAATATTCATTAGTTTTATGTAATAATAAGTTATCAAGATACATGCTACAATCCATTTAGTTCATACATTCTTTTCAGAGGGTCTCTAGAAGATTCTCCCTTCCTGCCTTGCATTTTACATGCCTAGATCTCCTGTTCTTGATGCTTGAAATAAATTAGTTATTGAAACATACTTGATGGGAGGTCTGCTGTGCAAGGATGTAAAACAGTTTTTAGTTCAAAACCTGGTATATGATATTATATCTACAGTGCATGAAGGTGGGCTTGTGAGCTTCTTACATTTTTTCTATACTAAATTCTTTTAGCTTTTAGGCTGAAGCTCAGGACAATGAGGCAGTGGTAGTGACAATGACTCAATGACTCTTTGCAGCGAGGAGAACAAACATATTTTGAGTCATCCAGGTTGAAAAGCTAACATGTTCAATGCAACATGATTTAAGAGGATTTACCTATGTGCATATGCCTGTGTTCACCACTATATATAACTTATAAAAAAAGTAAGTAACATATTTATGTGATTGCAGATCCTGGGCTGTATTGATCATATAGTGAGATTATATGATATTGTACAAATGTGTTTGTATTTGAGAAAGTGTAAATATTCTCATATAGTTATAAACTTTCTTATGGTGATATGTGAGTGTGTGAGTGTGTGTGTGTGTGTGTGTGTGTGTGTGTGTGTGTGTGTGTGTGTGTGTGTGTGTGTGTGTGTGTGTGTGTATGCTTGCGCGCGCTGTATGTAAAACTGATGTAAAAGTGACTTTTTAAATTAGAGACACTGATTAGTTTGCTTTTGTTGGATCATGCTGTTTGCCTGTGTTCAACACTATATATAACTTACAAAAAAAGTAAGTAACATATTTATGTGATTGCAGATCCTGGGCTGTATTGATCATATAGTGAGATTATATGATATTGTACAAATGTGTTTGTATTTGAGAAAGTGTAAATATTCTCATATAGTTAAAAACTTCCCTATGGTGGTGTGTATGTGTGTGTGTGTGTGTGTGTGTGTGTGTGTGTGTGTGTGTGTGTGTGTGTGTGTGCACGCTTGTGCGCGCTGTATGTAAAACTGATGTAAAAGTGACTTTTTAAATTAGAGACACTGATTAGTTTGCTTTTACTGGATCATGCTGTTTGCTCTAACGGTTATTTTTTAGTGGCAAATAAAGCACTTTTCCTACTTTGGTGTTAGAATAGCATCATGAGCCGCAGGTCACATGCACTGACATAGTAACTTCCTACATGTTAGTTTCTGGCAGACATCTGTAGAGGTCAAATACTATAGCTGTAATGTTGTCATTTTATGTAAATTTAAACATCCATGTAGCATGAGTACATTTACAGACATTGCAAGCACTGCCTGTTTTCAGTGTTGCATTAATCCATTAAATGAAAGTAAAACGCGTGAGTGCGGCATAGACAGTTCAAGTAGTCTGCTAACTTGTGACTGGTTTTCAAAGTCAAAGCTATTATTTTTAGAAAGACTTTCACACTAGGCAAAATAATGCTGCAACATTCATAATAATGTATGAGTACAGTGTACCGGATAACAGTGGAACCTGTGAACAAGATGAGGGGAAGTGAGAAAGCAGAAATTGTTTGGATGAAATGTTAACCATAGTGACGGATTTGTTATATTTAGCCCCAGCAAGAAGCATTCTATTGATTTTGTAATAAACAAAATCATTAACTACATATTGCTGTACAACAGAAAATTTCATCTTTAGGTGCCAGTTAATTAAGTTTACACTAGAGGTAGCTAATGACTTTATTAGCATTTCAGACGTGTGTTCATAGTAAGACAGTACTTTGTTGGTTTATAGCTAACCAAAGACATAATTCTGGGTCTTGAATTAGAAAAAAGAACACTGAAATTATTATTTTAACATAAGAAGCAGGTCATCCCTGTAGTGTAGATAGAATTATTGCACAGTATTTTGGCTACAGAAACAAATGTAGCAAGCAAAACAGGCAACTAGCCAGTATACCCAAACATGTCTTCAGAATAGTCTGCATAGAAAGATAGGCAGGTGAATGTTTTGTAACAGTTTTTTTTTTATATTTGAATGTTATTGGCATCAGGTAAAGGTGTAGATGCAGTAAATTTCTTATCATTGTAGCCGTAAGGCAGTCAGGTGCATTCTGATTTGTACTATTGTCTAGATGTCCTCACAAAGAACATGAGAATAAAGACAATAAATAGAGGCTTAAACTTTTCACTGTCATTCCTATCCTTTCCATGTTAAGGTCGCATGTAAAAAACTGAGCAGGTACCAAGATTGATAGTATCAGCTAGCTATGAAGGCTCTCTTGGCCCAAAATGGGCAGTGCCACACCAACCCAATCAATAATCCATTATTTTATCTATAAAAAACAATGCCTATTCACTGTAGATTGAAAACAATGTGTGCTTAAATGCTGTTTGAGATAAAATGATTTTGAAATAATTTTGTACCATCCAAGCTGTTCACACCCATTTCACTATACCGGATAGTCAGGTCAGTACAGTCTGGAAGAAAGCAAATATAGGCATGTATCTGAGGTTTGAGCCAGGTTTCAGTCATGCAGACAATGCCAAAATTGTATTTAGCAGCCTGAGTAATGTTTTCAGCAGGGTTTGGTAACATAATTCTTACAGTAAGTGAAACAATTTCAAAATTATTAGTGCATAATATTACAAATGGGCCCGAGTAGAATAGGAGGGGTGAAAAACAGTAATCATTTCAGTATCATTACAATTAAGGTTTTCTGTTTAACTGTGCTCCTTCTGAAACAGGTTTTGTACTTTGCAATTTGACTAAGCAGTAAAAAGACAAAAGCTGCATAGTAGAACAAATAGCTGTAAAGTGCCACGAACAGCATCACAAATACACGAGAATTTAATATTTATTGATTTAGTAGTAAATGGAAAAACGGGGCATCAAACTAAGACTGAAAGGAAGTAAGTAGAGGTAGACTGGAATATTAATTACCCTATGCAATGCTTACAGTGGGAACAGAGCAGAATGAATCGTGAAATGTAAAGCTTCTTGGTTACAACCTTTCCTTACAACATTGTGCTAGTTTGCAGACAATCTGCACAAACAGCATTATGCAGAGTACGGGCAAGTGTACCAAGAGGCAAAAAATGATTTTTTCATTAATTGGCATGCATTGGTTCAATGAATGTCACCAACTAATTTGGCTTTGAAAAAAAATGCCCAGGACATTGTGTTGACTTTCCTTACACTTCTGTAGTAAAATACACTAACCCCTGAAGATGCATAGTGTTTGAAAAAGGGAGTCATTAATTTGATACTTAAGCTAAATTTCCTTATTTGTTTGACTTTCTGAACTTGTCAGTGAAGATTTACTCAAAGAACCGCAGACAAAATTATTGCTCTTTTAGAATAGCAATGCAATAAACAGGTAGTCATCAAAAAGTTCAAAAAATCAACTGCAGATTGTTGTGAATGTACTAAAAATGCACATGATAATGACCAGCTCATGTTGACATTGTCCATAAGCCAGTCTTTTCTGGAGAAATATATATAGTATATGATGGACTCTTGAAAAACCTCATCAAGGACAAAACAGGCATGGAGAACTAATTTTACGACACATGCTTTCAGGTGCTTGTTTCTAAACCTAATTATTCTACAAGTAAGCAGATGAAATATACTTGTGTATATGATGATGTATATGTTCAATAAAATAATTCCATGTCCAACATTGCAAAAACTGCTGTCGTAGCAAAATTAATGAAATAAAAATGTTCCTAACATAAACTGATGATAGGAAATACCCAAAAAAAAGGGAAAAAAGGCACCTCCAACATGTGTTTAATGAAAATGAGATTAATGTCTTCTGGCCAGGTATGGTCATTCTGGGCTGTCATTAAGGACTTCCGGGAATATTTAGGCTTACAGTGACAGAACAATGATGTGTTATAGGTTAAAATCTACAAATTAATTTTCATGTTGTTGTATCTTTCGGCTTTTTCCAGTTAGGGGTCGCCACAGCGGAACTCCGGTCCGCTAATGATTGGCAGTGGATTTTTACGTACCAAGTTGCCAGCCCCGACGCACAACCTTCAACGAAGGTATGCCCATTCACTTATGTCTCCACACAGAAGACGCTTTACTGAGAATCGAACAGGACAATGTCTTACTTTGAGGTGACAACGCTACCACAGCACCACCACCACAGTTTAAATTAATTTTTATGTTAGTAAATTTAACATTAGCTGTTGTGTAAGCATACTTTCACTTTTAGCAATCAGGTGTGTTTTTGCCACCTGTACCCTAAACACAGCAACAGCATTAGGCAATTACCAGTAAGAAAATAGGGTGAGGTCACATAATTTATGGCTTTTCTGTGTGACTAAAATCAGTTAAGGATCAGATATTATATTTTTTACAAGCCTCGATACCAGCCACTCTGCATTTGGACTCTGGCACACAATTCCCAGATGAAAGAGGACACATGATGTTCCTTTAACCCATGTTTTGGCAGGACAAAGTCCCTGCTCTACTGTAATAAAATACTTTTCATATTAAAGCATAGTTCTTTGAGCAGTGTGGAACTCATCTTAAAAGTTATACAAAGAAGAAAATGACAATGGGACATACGTCTGTATGATTTCTCTAGCACAGAGACTGCAGTTGTAGCCAATCACAAGCCTGCTAAAAGCATGTCAAAAAAGATAACATTATTTATATTTTATTCAACCAGGCTAACACAGCACTTCCTAACTGGTTTCAAGATCTGCCAAAGCTGATGTAGATAGAGTGGGACCACTAATAACAGAAGAATAAGTGTCAATGTGCAACATATGGACTTATTTCATTTCAGAGAGAGGAGATTGCAGCAGGCAGAATATGGACCATAGACATATTCTGAGGCCAAGAGATGTCGTACTAACAACTTTAACAGTATACTGAAACAAGTCTGGGTAAGCAAGCTCAGCATGAAAAAGATTTTACAACTCCTGCTGCTGCCATGTGAAGTCAGAATTTAGTTGTACTATTTTACTGGTTTACATGTAGTATACAATCTGCTTTATATCGGTTAGCTAATCTTATATTAACTAGTATTTGTTTTTTGTTATTATAAAAAGTCGTGACAAAGGCCTCTAACAAGGTTGTGCCATGGATCCAACTAAGTAACACATAGTGGTTAATAGCTTCCATTATTACAAAGTATGCTTATGAGATATGTCGCACCACACTGTTTATCTTAATGTTAATTTAATTCTTGAATGTTAGTAAACGTAATAGTTAAGTAAAAATAACTTTCTGCTGAACTGACCAAGACTCTTTCCACAATTACTTCTCACATATATTGCCACGGTAACATAAAGCTGATATAGGATACCTTGGAAATTCATGCAGGGCACAGAATTTTCATGCTAGCAAAGATCAAGTAACCAGCTTCTCATTTAACATTAAAAATACACACAGTTGCTCTAACTGGGATGATGACAGCCCCTTCTGGGGATGTTGACATCTTAAACCTGAATATATATCCACTACACTTGTGAGTAGGGTGATTCCTTGGACACAGTTTCAGATGCATGGGGAAAGTATTGGCATAATCTGTCAAAGTGCTGTGGCAAAGTGAGTTGTGATATGTTTGAAAAATGAATAATTAAAATTTTGACTCTTCTGAAGATCAGGGAGAAGTGCATTGCAAAGGATTTCCATTAAAAGATAGACTTGTGAGAAGAGAGAAAAGGAGGTTTGATAGATGCCAGGTGGGCATTTTTCTAGAAAAGATGAAAGGGATTGGTATGGAAGTGTTTTTCATGAGGTATGAGGGTGAAGGAGTGATTAAATTTGCATTTATTGAATAAGCAAATGCTACTGTATTAGATGTTCTTTGTGTTTCACTGTTGCAGTCATTACATTTGGGTTATCTGCTTGCAGTAGCCCTTAGTCGGCCTGATTAACAAAGTCTTGGGTCCAACGTCGGTTGCTGTCTCTTCTTCCGTGACGTCAGGTCATCAGGGGTATAAAACATGCAGCTGACGTCATTACATCAGTCTTTCTTGCCATGCGGTGCCTGAAGCAGAAGCGGTTCGCAAGTGCCGGTCGGCCAACTCCTGAAATTTTCGTTTTTGAGTTTCAGAACCGAAGTCTTCAACTAAAAGCTAAGTACCCTGTTGGGGAAACTTTTTCTTGCTCTAAACCAATGTCAGTAAAAGTAAATAATTGCATTTCTTGTGGAAAGCAAATACCTCATAAAGATTTTCATTCATACTATATTCCTTGCCTAGGCCCTGACCATGACGTTCCTCGCTGTTGGTTTTGTGCCTTATTTAAACCACGAACTATTCGTCGTCGGTATATTTGCGCTTCTAAATTTTGTGGTGCTCGGTTCAATTATGCTGATATGTCTTCGACTACTGACATTCCAAAAAAAATGCAAAGATAAAGACAGAGACAGGCCGCCCAGTTCGCCGGTACTCAGTGAGGCGCTTTTGCAGCCCCTGATACCCACTACTCCAGATTCGCAAGCCTCTACTGAGATCCATTCAGAGTCTGGTATGCAGTGAGATGCTTCAACTGTGGAACCTGCGGATGTCTCTACCTTGGATGGGTCCAGAGCTGCTATGCAGGCACTGGCTTCTAAGGGTGTATTCAGGTCTACTGATTCGCATATTAAACTGGCGTCTTCTTCTTCTTCAAGGCTTAAAACTTGAACCATGCCTAGAAAACTGACGCACAGGCCGCATGGTCAGGCCTCTATGCCTAAAGAACAAATGATAAGAATGACTGAAGACCATATTACTTTAATCAGGGGAAGCCAACCTTCCCCCTCTAAGAGACCCAGGACTGAGTTTGCTTATGATACTTCTGACCAGGATTCTGACATTTCTGTTTCCTGTGATGACCAGGATTTACCCTTATCTACCTATGAGGATTCTGATGCTGAGGGCTCTATTCCTTCTGCTCCCCCCCCCCCCCCCCCAGAGGATTTCTCTTTAGGTGAAACCTTGCATACTCTCAGGGAGCTTTTCATTGGGAAAGTCAGGATTTCTCTGATTCTAAACAGAGGCTTAGGGATTTAAAGAGAATAGTGCTTTAAACACAGCCAATAAACATCCAAAATAAAGCACCTAGGAACCAGCAAAACAAAGCCACCAACACAGCATAGAAAGGAGAAAAAACAGTCTGTTTTGTTTAACGTTGCAAAGGCACCACATTTTCGTCCTAGTATATCCAGGACTTCATCAGAAATAAGAAGTACATTGCAGTCCCTCCTTATATACCTCCTTCCTAATTACCTGGTGGCGGTAATTAGTTCCAATTAAATAAAATGAAATGACAAAAATGTAAAGTTATAGTAAAACACTCATTCTAAAATTTCTATAACATTAATTCAGTAAATAGAATGCTAATCCATTCTGATCAATACATCCCTCAACATTAGTAGATCAATACATCCCTCAACATTAGTACTTATTTATTATATTTATTACATGACCTTATATATTTTTATATTAATGTATGCGTGGTGTCTTTGCAACGTTAGGTAAATCAGACTTTTTTTTGCTCCTTTCTACGCTGTGTTGGTGGTTTTGTTTTGATGGTTCCTAGGTGCTTTATTTTGGATGTTTATAGGCTTAGGGATTTCTAGCTCCTGCCCCAGCACAGGCCTTTAGCTATACCTTCTGTACTGGACATTGTTGATGATGCCTTTTAGGAATCTATCATGGCACCTGACTCTTTACCTCCTGCTTCCAGAAAACCTGATAGATATTACAGGGTTCCTGACTCTCACAAGTTCCTTTTCAAAAATCCTACTGCAGATCCTGAAACCATTTCACAGGGACCCAAGGGCATTAAAGCTACTACTGCCAAAAATCCTACCCCTCTGATAGAGACTCCAGGGCACTGGATAGATGGGGTAAGAAGGTATACACTTCTGCAACTTTGGCCATTAGGGCCTTGAATTGCCAGTTTCATATGTTAAAGTATCAGATGCATATTATTGGATTGCTTAAACAGAAAATGATGTTGATTTCTGATTGTGCTGAAAATAAGGATTTACAGGATTTTATGCATTCTGCTGAACAAGTTGGTAAACGTACATTGCAATGTGGTTTTGATTCACTAGAGGCATCTTGCAGGGCTGCCATAACTGGGTCTGTACTTAGAAGGTATGCTTGGCTTAAGGAGCAATCCTTGCTAGATCATGTTAAAGTGAAATTACTGGATGCTCCCTTAAATCAGGGCCACCTGTTTGGCAACAAGGCAGAAGAAGTTTTTAAAAAGATGGAGGAAAAAGCTAAATCTATGCAAACTGTTAAAGACTTTTTACAAGTACAACCTCCAAGATTTAGTAGGCATTGGCCTTCTAAGAATTGGTCCTTTCCTGCCTCTTCCAGACCTTGTCAGTTCAAACCCAGAAACAGCAGAGCCCCCAGGGTTCAGTCCCAGAGGACGCACAAGACTAAGCAGTGGGGGGCCTCCACTTTCAAATTTGGGAGTAATAAAACTTCCCCCTATGGTAAACTGTCTCAATGACTTCTTTTTAAAACTTCCAAGCACTTCTTAACTGACTGCCCCTTTGGGGGGAAAGATTGCACTTTATGCAAAGAACTGGGGACTCATTACCCAGGACAAATGTGTTTTAAATATAGTGTCCCAAGGATATAGATTTCACTTCCACATGTCACCAACTCCAAGCGGTTGGCCAGATCTACCTCCAAAGCAATGGGCAGAGGCCCAAAAGCAAGTACTCTCTCTCTTAAGCATAGGGGCTATTCAATTGGTACCAGAAGAGAAAAAGGGACAAGGTTTCTACTCAAGATTTTTCATGGTACCCAGAAAAGACAATTCATGGCGTCTTATCCTGGACCTGCCTACTCTAAACACCTTTTTGGTGATTCCAAAATTCAAGATGCTGACTCTTCACCAGTTGCTTCCTATGCTAAACAAAGATGCCTGGTTGGCAACACTAAATACCTGCACATTTCAATCAGGGAATCTTGCAGAAGATACCTACGCTTCAAAGCAGGCCACATGCACTATCAGTTCTGTGCACTGCCCTTTGGCTTATCTACTGCACCCAGGGTATTCACAAAGTGCCTAGCTCCAGTCATTGCATTTTGCAGGCAAAGAAATATTTAAATATACCAATACCTGGACGATTGTCTAATTCAGGCAGAAAACCAGGACATACTTTTGAAATATCTGGCTTTTGTACAGAGGGTGCTAACTTACCTGGGGTACACCATAAACGAAAATAAATCACACCCGGTACCCTGTCAACAAGTTATATTCCTGGGAGCAAGCTTGAATACAGCTTCCCAGATGGCTTTCCTCACAGCAGAGAAACAAAATAACTTGACAACCTACTTCAAACAAGTGGTCACAAAAACCCTGCTATCTGCAAGGCAAATACTACAAGCCTTGGGGTTCATGGCCTCCTGCATTCTTCTAATTCTGTATGCAAGACAGCATATGAGGAAACTACGATGGTATCTAAAAAGCCTATGGTGTCAACATTCTCAAGATCTAGAAGCAATGATTCCTATCATTCCTTGTCTAAACCTAGAGTTCCTTTGGTGGGCAGAGGCCTGCCACCAAAACAAGGGACTACCATTCACACTACCCCCTGCCACCCAAACCCTAACAACAGACGCATCAGACTATGTATGGGGGGGGGGGCGCACCTGGCAGGGAAGTGCATTCAGGGCAAATGGAACCCAATTCAAATGCACCTTCACATCAATCATAAAAACATGTTAACTGTACAGAATGCTCTGACAGCCTTCATGGACCACATTCTTCCAGGACAATTAATGGTAAAAACGGACAACACCACTGTTATGTGGTACATAAACAAGCAGGGGGGTACACATTCTTACCCCCTCTGCAGACTAGCCATGGCATTGTGGAACACGGCCTTGAGCTACCAAGTACATCTACAAGCTCAATTCCTGCCAGGAAAACTAAATACTCTGGCAGATGGACTAAGCAGAACCCTCATGGACCCACACGAGTGGAAAGTGGAACCAAGGATTGCACCAGCCTGGCCACGCCAACACTGGTACCCCCTCCTGCACAGTGTGTCACTGTTGGCCCCATGGCATCTGCTTCAAACTCCTACCCTGCTGTCTCAGCAGGAGAACCAGATTCTGCACCCTCAGCTTCAAACACTGAACCTAGCAGCCTGACTAATTACCTAAGCTCTCCTTTACCATCCCTCAGTAAAGCAGTGATGGATGTCATTTTAGAGGCAAGGAGGCCTAGTACTAGAAAATCTTATGCTGAAAAATGGAAAAGATTCTGTGCCTGGAACCAATCTCAAGGGATGAGCACAGCAGTGCCCAATTTACCTCAGATTTTACAATACTTAACTGAGATGCTTCAGAAGGGCCTGTCTTTTTCCTCAATAAAAATTCATGCCTCAGCCATTTCAGCTCATTATAACACAGAACATTCCCTCTTCTCTCTTCCACTGCTCAAGCAGTTCCTCAGTGGGGCCCAAAAATTTAAGACCACCCAGGAGGGCTCCAACTCCAGCCTGGGACCTTAACTTTGTATTGGAGAAACTCACCCTTCCTCCTGTCGAACCAGCTGCTACTGCAGATTTAAAATTCCTTTCTTGGAAAACAGCTTCCCTTTTAGCCATCACTTCTGCAAGAAGGGTATCTGAATTACAGACCCTTATGGCAGTGGAGCCTTTCATCATCTTTCATGCGGACAAGGTGTCCCTCAGGACCAATCCCTCTTTCTTGCCAAAAGGTGGTATCCAGTGTGGCCTTTAATCAGTCCATTCATTTGCCTACCTTCTTTCCTAATCCACAGAACAAAGGGGAACAGATACTGCACTCCTTAGATGTGCACAGACAACTTAGATTCTACTTGGACAGGTCTAAATCTCAAAGGAAATCTGAACAACTGCTGGTGGCTTTTGCTGCACGGACAGAGGGGAAGGCTATTTCAAAGCAAACCATCTCCAAATGGATAGGCCATTGCATTCACTTCTGCTATAAACACCATGGAAAACTTATCCCACAGGGGATCAGATCCCACTCAACCAGGGCTGCATCTACCTTACAGCCTTTCTCAGAGGCATACCTACCAGGGACATCCCAGAAGCTGCTACCTGGAGTTCTGTACATACTTTCACCAAGCGTTACCATTTGCCAATTTTCTGTAAATCCAGAGCTGGCTTTGCTACTGCAGTTTTGCAGGGCCTTATAGCTGGTCCTAATGCTATCTAAATTGCTCCTCCCATCCTTGGCTTTGGGAATCTACCCAAATGTAATGACTGCAACAGTGAAACATGAAGAACATAGTACAGTTGTGTACACTTACCATAAATGTAGATGTTCGAGTGTATTCACTGTTGCAGTCCTGGTTGCCCTACCTCCAGCCCCCTGACTTCGTTTGGCTATACCTCTTCTCTCTTTTTCAATGCTTAAATGCTTTTTGGTGTATTTGCTTTTTTGTTTGAGGTATAACCTTGTATATTTATAGATTTAATTGCTTCCCATTGGGGGGCACCTGACATCTGAGGCAAGAAAAACTGATGTAATGATATCAGCTGCATGTTTTATACCCCTGATGACCTGACTTCACGGAAGAAGAGACAGCAACCAACGTAGGACCCAAGACTTTGTTAATCAGGCCGAATGAGGGCTACTGCAAGCAGATAACCCAAATGTAATGACTGCAACAGTGAATACACTTGAACATCTACATTTATGGTAAGTGTACACAACTGTACTTTTTGCATTTACTAGTGTTGAGCTAGCTGGCTGTGAGCAGCAGACAGGTGACATTGGAAACTTGTGAGAAGACCTATTTTTGCCTTGATTTTCCATACAAATGATAAGGTGCATGTGTGTGGTTGACAGCTGTTTAGTTGACTGCATTTAGTCAACTAAGCAGATGGTCAACAGGTGTGTCACATTGCTGAATTCCTGTGGTAGGGGAATATGCCCTTAACCCATTTTTGTGTGATCTTGCAGTTAGTATATATAATGCACAGATGTTGTAGAGGGTGTAGTCCCCTGACAGGCAGGGAGATACAGAATGACTTGCCCCTCCAAAAAAATGATGCTTTTTTGTGATTTTTAAAATTAAGATTTTGCATTCGCCAAGGCTGTTTCTCAGTGCATTCATATTGGCTTGTTGATGCTGGTGTTTTCAATGGTATAAGGTTGATATTTTCACAGTTGACATTCTATGTTTTGCCCACCTACACCACTTTAGTAACAGATGCTAACCCTAAGCCTATTGCTGCCCTTTCCCCAACCCTTACCCCACATCTTACCATAATACAAACCTTCTTGAAATACTGCCAGTACACAAGACACACAAGCACACTCAAACATGCACTAAAATTCTACATCTGTACCCTTACCTAACCCTTTTACTTTTCCAATCGGACACCATTATACAACAAACCCTATCCCTATTATCACAGACAGACAGGCATAAGTTGTCTGAATAGTGATATTCATAGGTAAAGGGTTTTGGTAAGGGCATAGGTCATGCAGGGGTTAGGTGAAGGGGTAGGGCTGTGATTAGAGTTAGCACATTAGAGTTAGCACATATGAGTAAGATAGACAGAGTGAAATACATCACTTTGGCTGGAATTTTATTCACATAATTTCAATAAGACATCAGAGGTGCACCATATCAAAACTTCTTCTTTGTTGGGAAAGCAATCTATAAGCAAAACTGAGGGATTCCACCATTACTTGACAACAGTTAACATTTGTTGACTTAGTTTTTTAGGGCCAATATAAATGTGTTTGGAAGAATTTGCAGGTCAAAAAGTAACCATGCATTTTCTGACAGTTTATATGACTTAGTCTTAGTCAAATGAGGTATTTCCTAGCAGAAGGGGTATATTATTTATTTATTTATTTATTTACGTTTGTGACCGGGAGTGTCCTACTGGGTGTAGGTCCATTTTCAGTGGAGGCCCGGGGAGAAAAGCTCCACAGTTAAAATATACAGACAGCAGTTACATTGGATTTACATAGCAATTAACAATTTGATCAACATAGCTATTAACAATTACAAACATAGTTACAGATGAAGAACATAGTATATCAGTAGACAACTAGAATCTTTATAATCTGCGAAGTACATAACTGACATTAACAATTGTTACAATAAGAAGTTCCTACTGTATAGTAAGTAGTTAGGCTGTGCAGACTATTGAATGAATGCCAGGGCCTTACAGGCATTTGTTTGTGGGCAGCCTGTCATTTTGCATAATTCTCAGTTTCCATTTGAGTGGTTGTATTACTTTGTTTAGCACATTCTTAGAGTATTATCTTTATTGAGTTGTTATATCTAAAATAAAAATAATCACATATGTACTCCAGAAGGCGTTTTTTTGTCTCTTAAAACATTATATAATACCAGAAGTTATTGTAACTGTACAGATAATTGCATACTAATTGAGTTATGTTTGAACTTGCCTGCATCTAAATCCTTATGGACTGAATTTCAGTCTTAGGATCACTTTGTACCCAAGTATACGTGTATAATTTCCTGAAATTTTTACTAAGCACTGCCAAAGGGAGATGATATACTGTCTTTTATACACAGGCAGGCTGAGGAATGCAGCATATGCCCAGAATATATCTGGACTGAATTTTCATTAAAATCAGAAGAAAAGATTGTATAAATTTTTTCTAGGTAGGGAGGTTCTTGTCAATGGATGAATGATTACCCTTTCCAAAATTTAGATTTGTGTGCAGTGATACACAACATATGAATATAAAGCAGTAGTTGTGTTTTTTATATCTGAACTCACCAACTAATTACATTCTGAAGCTGAAAGCAACAAATTATTTCAAAGAAATCTGCAAGAAAATTTCAAGTATTTTTCACAGATGTAATCCTGCTCTGCTACACACTTCTGTTAAGCTACGTAGCCATTTCACTACTCTGTTTTTCTGTCATTTGCTTTACATAAAGAAATGCATCGAGTTTATAGCCTAGCCATGCAATTGTGGTGATCTTGTGAAACTATATTGAAAATAATACATATTTCTTAGAAAAAAGTGGTGTTTACATTATTTTAAATTTTATATCAAAACATGTTTTATTTGTTCCGACATGCATGCACTTATTTGGGATTATCCAGTTTCCTTACCCTTAAAGCTATTAGTTCATGCAGTGTGCTCTTTAAGCCTGATTGCCAAGTATCTCGTTTGGAAGGTTTTGTAAGGCCTGCATTGTGAGTCAGTAGTTAAGGCCTCTCCCTTAAAGCTTTAGAGTCTTGGGATCAGTCTAGATCTCTGATCACTGTATTTGTGGTTTGCATTTTCTGTTCATGTAGTTGTGGATTTTCTCTTAGACCTGCTAGAGTTAATGTGGGGGGATTGATGCTGCTTAACCGTCTTGCCTCTTCTCAGCGGAAGAGTATGGGAGACCATGTCCTGAGTGCACACTCCCACTGAAGAATCCTCAGTAGAAATCAGATACCCCACATGAGAGCTGGCTTCAAGGGTGGGCAGAGGTCTTCTGAGAGTTTTTGTCATCTGTTAATGTGAGCAACATACCCTCACTAAGACCCACAGCATGACAGTCCCAGAGGATGTTACTGTGCAGGCACAGTGGAGATAGAGATACAAAAGAAAAAATCAAATCACACTGATAGCTGCCTCAGTAATGCCCCTCTTATTCAGCTGTGGCCATGGTTGATTACAAATGAATAGGCTAGTAAACTTAGAAAAGGTCTGATGGTTGTCAAGTAGCAGGGAAAAAAACAGAAAAAAATGCTGATTCGTTGACTATTATAAAGTGTCCATAGATGCTGCCATTAACCACGCTGTTGTGGCCCTGGTCTTGGCTGGAAAGTGTACATGATGACCGGTTCACTTACCTTGTTAACAAATGTATAAATGCATTAATAAAACTGTGTAAGCAACATAATGATATTACCATTTCTGGATAAAATCAAATATAAGTCAGAAAGGACATAAACTGACAGTTTTCATCACTTGGAAAGATTCCAGTCTAACTCTCTGAGCTCTCAGCACAAGTGGCTATTTAATGACATTGATTTCTAAATGATTTGATGAGAAATGCTAACTGAGTCTTTAAGATTTTTGTATAAATTATTTCAGAAAACATGCCTCTATTCAATGGTTATATTTCAGAAACAATAAGAGTTGTAAAACAAAGAGTAAAGCAGCATTTTTATTACAGGGAATCAGAATGCATGCTAGTTTTAATGTGATAACTGTAAGATGTGATACTCATTTAATATTATGTATTTAACAGTGAGAATGCTGTTTTTGTGGGTAAAATCTACTAAGAATATAGCCAAAGAAATGGGTATATCTCTAAAATCTAATACAGTAAAACCAGCAGTATGAGCAGCAAAGTTATTAATTTCATTATGAACCTTTTAAAGATGCATGATGAGACACTATGGCACTGTGTATTTAATGTATTTTGTAAAAATATGAAAATTATACCTATTTCTTTTAGGTAACATTTCCTAACAACACTCAGCATGTAAGAAACTGTGCACGTTAACTGCAAAAGTATCAGTGCAAATGTCTTTGCTTTAAGGCTGTAAGTCAGACAGCATCATTAGTTCTTATGTATCTCACTCAGCTTTGATATCCATGCAGATATAAACATTGATTATATTTGTATCTCCTGAACAAACATCTGTACCACTCTATTTGTGATGTATATATCCTCCAGACCTGTCAGCTGTTCCTGTTTTAGTGATATGCCCCTATTTTTAGACTTGATTTACCCCTTCACACAGTTTTCTGCATTTCCTTCATTGCACGCGATTACATGATTTTTGAAGCAGTGTAGTACCCAGAAAACTACACTAAATGACCAACATACTAGGGGTACCAGTACTTTATAGAAAGAGTATATATATCTTGCATCTCCCCTTTTCAGGAACAAAAAGTAAATTACCTTTTGGGGTAGAAGTTTGCAATATATTTCATTAAAATCTATAGATTGTACACTGTCTCTGATAATGTGCTTATATTTTTCCATCATTTTGTCATTCTATTTTTTAAATGTGTTTCTCAGTAGCATGCCACATTTCTACCGGAAGTGACAATTGTTATGTTTTATTTGATATTTGGAAAAGTCACATTTTGCATTATGCCACACACACAAGTCTACCATATAACAGTATTATTATGGTGTTACAGGACAGGCTATGGACTTCATGAGAGGTGATTAGAATTTCTATTCCATAAGGCAGAGATGCAACAAACCTTGTCATTACGTCATAAATCAATCTTTTTGCTTATATAAGATGTCTAAATGTCTAATAGATAGGGGAATAGTGTTCCAACACCTCCCTATCCTATACAATCTACTGTAATCTTTCACTTGACCTCAGTGACTGAAATTTTCAATTTTTCATTATTCTTATATTGATGGAAATATGGTTATTGTTCATATTCATAACATCTGAAGAAAATATGTATAGCTCATGAACTGTGCCATTTGCTCACATCCTTTAGTGACTTTTTTTTACTACCAGTATGTGCTTGATAGTCACAAGATACTGTCTCTTCCAAATCCATTATTGCATAATTGAAAAAATATGGAAAATGTGTCAAAGGTTCCATAACATTTCAGAATGATTCATTAGTAACTCCTAAAATGTACACCTCACTTTGACTCAGTGAGTGAGCCATGGAACATGTCAGTTTGCAACTGACACCTTGTAACTTACTGCAGAACACAGATTTATGAAGATATTAATATTAATATGCCACTATTTCAGTAATCATAAGTACCACTGAAAACACTCTTCAGTATCTACAAGCCCACGCTTTGTGGTCATATACTGTATAGGTTCATAGGTGTATATATACTAGCCTAACAACCACTAGGGCCCTTAAAAGCCTAGCTGTTCAACCCAAATTTAACCCACAAATTTGATTTCTGTTTGATTTATAATGGGTTATTTACCGACTGCCTCTGACCTTCAGAAACATAGGAGCCAGACCAGGGGTGAATTTCTGATTACCCATCCATTGGTCCACGTTGTGCCTAAAGTCGTCTTCACATGAGTAGGGAGCCTGCTCCAGAGAATAGGAATTCTCTGAGAAACGTATTTCTCTCTCCAACATGCTCTATTTATGTTGCAAGCGAATTTTAGGTCTTTTAACCTATTAGTTCTGATGCTGTTTGTTTTGCGGATGTGCAAAAAGTTCATCTAAAATAGGTCTAGGTCCTTGTATACCAGGCAAAGATCACTTTTCAGAAGTCCGTATGATACAAAGTAAAGGGACATGATTGTGAGATGATCGGGTCAGGACATTGTATTTACTCCCTGCCTTCGTTTTGTAAGGAACCTTTGTGAACGTTCCAGTTCCTGCATGAGTCTGGTCAGGTACATACCAAAGGGGGCATTGTGCTGTATGATGGGCCTGATCAGAGCTAAATGCAGTGGTATGATGTCCTCTGTAGACCTAGACACCATACCCTTGCTAATAAGTTAAGCAACATAGAAGGTTTTTCTTACTACCTTGACAGATGTCAGTCAAAGGCTAAGTTACTTCCCAGATCCCTGACTAGTGACTCAACTTTTAAGGGTGTCTTATTGATGACATAGTTACCTGAGGTGGCAGACTTCCCAAAAGTACTATAATGCATTTATTGGTATTGTGTTTTAAGTCATGCTTTGGCACCATGCGTTTGTGTGTGTTAGACCTTCCTGAAGGGTGTTCTCATCTTGGTGGAAATTCAGTGACTGCTCCCAGTTTGCAATCATCTGCAAACTTGGTTATCCAGAGGCTTTGACATTGCTTTTGACATCCGAGAAGTAGATGCAAATGAGGAGTGGGCACAGCACAGAATCCTGGGGGACTCCACTGGTGGCAAGCCTTTTTGTGAAGGAGGACTCACTGATTTATAACTAGTTCTGTAAATTTGTTGACAATGCCCAAGTGGGGTATTGTATCAATTGCCTTAGCCAGATCTAGGTACACAGTATGCACAGTTTTCCCTTCATCTCTTGCCATAGTGCCCTTTTCAAAAAAGTCCACCAGTTTCAGTAAGTATGAACTTCCTTTGACAAAGCAAAACTGGGATGGATCCAATGTCTGGAGGCCTCCTATGCTTTGTTAACAATTTCCATGATAATTCTTTCCATGGCTTTGTAAATATGACTAGTAAAATTAATAGGTTTGTCACTTCCAGGATCTGTTGAAGGTCCTCCCTTATGAAGGTAGATGACCGTTGAACTTCTCTGTTCACGTGGAAAAAATCCTGCTGTAAGAGTATAGCTAAATAATGACTCTATTGGTTATGATAAGTCGTATTTTAGACTGTTCAGCAGGCATCCTGGGATGTTATCAGGGCCAGCTGAGGCCATGTTCTTGGCTTTTTGGCTTTAATGAGTACAGCCAGTACATCCTCTCTAGTTATAGTTGGAGGGTTTATGTTTGAAGGTATTATTGGGGGGGGGGGGTTGGGGGGTGAGAGGGGCCTAAATTTGGAACCAAATTTGTCTGCTAACAGGTTTGCTCTATCACCAAGCTCCATGAATGTAGGACCATTAACCACCAGTTCAGCACATTGCTCTGTGCTGCTCTTGAGGTGTCTGATATGGCTGCAAAAGGCCATATGGTTAGCCTTCACCTTACATGATATCTTACCCTCAGAGTTGGCTTTGCTTGACCTAATTAGCTTTCTTAGTTGCCTATTTACATGGGTGAGAGAGCCTTTATCTTCATGGGACTCACACTTTTTGATTTTTGCCATATTTTTCCTTTTGTTGTATGTTCTGCTTAATTTAGGATGCCCTTAGGGTGGTTTGTTTCTGGGGATCATTCTGGGTGTACTTCCTTTAGGTACAGAAGCCTGATTGCAGCCATTGACATGGTTGCACAGAGTTTCTGAGAGAATTCAACATACACTGGTGTGCTGTTGGGGTTTGAAGGGACATTGAATTTCGACAGACAATCACTTAATAACAGTTAATTTGCATTGGAATAGTTCATAACTGTTACTGGTGTTAATGGGATTGCACAGTTGATTTTGATTTCAAAGGAGACATTTATGGTCTGTCTTTACCACAAAAGACAAAACATTGGAAGGAGGCTACAGCATTCTCCCATATTTGTGATGACAAGATCTGGTATGTTGGAGCCTTTGGACATATTCATTATTTGGTCAAGAGTGTTTGTATTTATGAAGTTCAGAAATCTCTGTGCCTGTGTAGGATTCCCAGTCTGTAGAGAGATAATTAAAGTCTCCCATGAGTAGGATGTTAGGTTGGATGGTAAGTGTCTCTAGTAGGTCCAAGTATGCATTGTGAGCTTCTTGGGACATGGAAGGTGATCTGTAGTGACTAGGATATGGTACAGGGTTTTATCTGTGGTGATCTGCACATGGGGGAACTCCAGCTCGTCATCCTGTTTGACCACTCTAGAGGTATTTGACCACCTTAGGGGTATGCTTGTTATTGATGTATATTAAAACCCCTCTTCCTTTAGTACTTGTCTGGGTAGCTATTGGTCTAAAAGTTTGGAAGGCTGTGAAACCTTGCACCGCCAGGGTGTTCTCTGCCATTTTAAACCATGTCTCAGTAACTGCACAAATATATGAGGAAGGATTGGAGGGACAGTCATTTTTTTTTTATTTAGTCTACTGGCATTGAACAGTAACACCTTGAGGTTCTGTTGAGTTGCTTTTGCTATGTCGGTGCATTTGTCAATTTGTCATTGCCTAAAAAAGGCAATATGAGCCAGACAAGGCTTTAACCAGTATTCAAAAGCTTAGAGGGGAAAAGTGCAGACTATTCTTGGGAAAGCAATGTGGTCTGTTCATCATGTCTGCCCAAGGTGACAAATATTAGACAATGACAATAAAAGGACAGACATTAGTTTAAATCAATCATTTTATCTTTCATATCGTGGCATCATCCTCAGTGATGGCAATGTATTACTCAGTGCCAGGTTCATACTGGCCTGAGATGTATAGTCTGAAAGCTCCATAATGTCTCTCCTCATATAGTCTGGAGGAGTATATCTTAGGTCATTTACACCTCTGTGGACTATAATGGAATCATACTGGTAACTGTGGCATAATAACTTGAGTGCCAGTGTGATTTGGCTGATCCTGGTTCCGGATAAGCAACTAACAGTTATTTTCTCCTTGTTCAGTCTGGTTAGAGGGGCATTAGTATATCTTACAATGGAGTCCTCACTGATGAGAGTCCTGGGAAGTGGGTTTGATTGCCATGGAGTCTTAGTGTTTGGGGCTCCACTGAGAATGACAGAATGTGTGGTTTTAGGTGTTGTTTTTTCTGAGTGCCTTTGGGTTTGCTGAGGCATAGCTTTGACAGTGGGTGGTCTAGGTGATCTTTGTTGTTTAGAAAGATTAGTTTTAAGTGCTTCAGCATATGTTAGTCTATGTGTGCTTTATATTATGTGAGGTGGATGTTATTTGTGATTTCGACAACCTGATGTAGACTTGAATACGAAAGTTTAGCCTCCAGTGTTATTGTGTAATTACACCTCTCACATACTGTGTCTGATTCTTTAAGGATTACATGGTTGTCAGTGAACATGAGACAATTGCTACACTGTCTCAAAATGCCCATATCCACCAAGCTGGCTACATAGAAGTTAGAAAAAAATTGCATATCCATAATGCCAGTCATTTCATTTGTGAGTTACAAGAGGGTGGTGTACTGATGTTAGCAGGCTGTTAAGGGTACTTTGTTTGTGCAGACTAATAAGAGTGCATAATTGGAGCAGATCAAGCTAAACAGTACTAAATTCTACAAACTTTAGATTTTACACAGTACTGATTTCTGCCAAAGCTGTATGTATTTTCACTCAAGACCCAACAAGCTGCTTATAACTTGTTGGCATATGAGGTATTTTCACTGTATTGCTGCTTTACAGGTTACAGTTTTATGAATTATTCTACAGAGAAAATGTCTTTCTAGGTGCTTGCTACAGTACAAGGCACTGCTAACCTATGTAAACATGCAAAATTTATAGCAGCTCAAAAAAAGCAGAACACTAAATAATGAGCCATCTAGCCAATAAAATGACTACACCATGAGTCATTTTGTGTATTTCCCAACTCAGGTAGTCCAGGCAAACACCTTCTGTCACAAGATAAATAAACCCAATCCTCGTGATATAAAACACAGCAGAGATGCACAAGTGCAACACTAACACAAAACACTTTAAGAACCTAGCTGTAAATCCACACCAACACAAAACACTTTAAGAACCTAGCTGTAAATCCACACTAACACAAAACACTTTAAGAACCTAGCTGTAAATCCACACTAACACAAAACACTTTAAGAACCTAGCTGTAAATCCACACTAACACAAAACACTTTAAGAACCTAGCTGTAAATCCACAGTAACACAAAACACTTTAAGAACCTAGCTGTAAATCCACAGTAACACAAAACACTTTAAGAACCTAGCTGTAAATCCACAGTAACACAAAACACTTTAAGAACCTAGCTGTAAATCCACACCAACACAAAACACTTTAAGAACCTAGATCTAAATCCTCAGTAACACAAAACACTTTAAGAACCTAGCTGTAAATCCACAGTAACACAAAACACTTTAAGAACCTAGCTGTAAATCCACAGTAACACAAAACACTTTAAGAACCTAGCTGTAAATCCACACTAACACAAAACACTTTAAGAACCTAGCTGTAAATCCACAGTAACACAAAACACTTTAAGAACCTAGCTGTAAATACACAGTAACACAAAACACTTTAAGAACCTAGCTGTAAATCCACACTATCAAAAAACACTTTAAGAACCTAGCTGTAAATCCACACTATCAAAAAACACTTTAAGAACCTAGCTGTAAATCCACACCAACACAAAACACTTTAAGAACCTAGCTGTAAATCCACACTATCAAAAAACACTTTAAGAACCTAGCTGTAAATCCACACTAGCACAAAACACTTTAAGAACCTAGCTATAAATCCACACCAACACAAAACACTTTAAGAACCTAGCTATAAATCCACACCAACACAAAACACTTTAAGAACCTAGCTGTAAATCCACACCAACACAAAACACTTTAAGAACCTAGCTGTAAATCCACACTAACACAAAACACTTTAAGAACCTAGCTGTAAATCCACACTAACACAAAACACTTTAAGAACCTAGCTGTAAATCCACACTATCAAAAAACACTTTAACGACCTAGCTGTAAATCCACACTAACACAAAACACTTTAAGAACCTAGCTGTAAATCCACACTAACACAAAACACTTTTAGAACCTAGCTGTAAATCCACACTAACACAAAACACTTTAAGAACCTAGCTGTAAATCCACACTAACACAAAACACTTTAAGAACCTAGCTGTAAATCCACACCAACACAAAACACTTTAAAAACCTTGCTGTAAATCCACAGTAACACAAAACACTTTAAGAACCTAGCTGTAAATCCACAGTAACACAAAACACTTTAAGAACCTAGCTGTAAATCCACACTATCAAAAAACACTTTAAGAACCTAGCTGTAAATCCACACTATCAAAAAACACTTTAAGAACCTAGCTGTAAATCCCTTGCTGAAGGTACTTTCAAGACAGGAACAGTGACAGGAAGAGCAATTTTTTTTTACAAAAAATTCAGTGAAGTGCATACACAGTAGTAGGAAGTAAAAATGACCACTAAAAATAACTGAAGTGAGATTTAGCAGTCGACACTTCACTTTCCCTGGTGGAACCGGATACAAGCAAAATACATCTGGACGGCGGTCTATGACTACTGGCTTTGCTGAGCTCCAGGAAAATAAGCAGGAGATAGTATGTAGTAAGGGAGGTTTAGTTTGCTGGGGCACTCACAGTATCATGGGTCTATGGAAAACAATGGGTGGGTGGGCAGAGACAAAGCCTTACAAAACAACTGCAGAAGGGTGGGATGATTGGAAATTTTTCAAGGAGCAAACAGGCTAGTTGCAAATGCTAGCAATCAAATAAAGGCAATATTGAAACTCTTTCAGAAACTTAAATGTGTTACTGTATGTGCTGCTCTGTGTAGTGACACTTTTGCTGATCCATGACTGCTCATTACTGTTGCATAAAAATTAAAAAAAAGTCAGAGTTTGCATTATGGCATACATGGAGTTGTCAATATGTTCTAAAATGTCCGCATGTCTCATCTTCATATTTATACATCTGCTGGCTATAGGTCCTGTAGACCATCACCTGATGTCACTGACTAATGTGACAGTCACTCTACTGTTTTCATAATAGTCTAGATATAAAATTATTGCTCATATTCATAATTGTTGGGACAAACTAGGACTTGGATCACAGTTTCTCCAAGCAATATGAGAGCAACTGTCTCACCCAAGTAGCATAGTGCCACAGGGAACCACAGATACATACAACTGATCTAATACAGGGAATGCTGCCATAGTCATGTATTTTAGTTTGCTTCAGACAATAATTTTCTGCATTTGGTCAATCTTGTCCATGCTGATGCTTAATTTATGCAACTTTCTCATTGAGCAGACTACTATGTCAGATGTCCCCGGATTCAGCAAGCCCTGCACGGTGTGCAGGACTAGTGCAGGAGCTTCAGCGGGCAATATGTCCACCGTGCAATCCAGGAATAAGCTGCAGGGATGTGCATGAGCGCTCCTGCACTAGTCCTGCATGGACTCAGCTCCAGTATGCAAATTACCCCATTTGCAGGTAAAAAACATGCAAATTAGGTGAATTTGTGAACCAAGAAGCTGGCAACCGGCCGTGCAGGACTAGTGTAATCTGTAGAAATATAATTGGTTAGTAACTGAGTACATTTCTGCAAACTACAAAATGGAGCCATGATAGCTCCAAATAAAGGGTATATATAATGTGTAAAGCATGCCAATGGCCAAATATATGGCCATTGGCATGGAAAACAGTTAAAAAAAATAATTTTTATTTTTTTAGCCGATTTCAGCTGTTTAAGTGTAGGGCAGCTGCATGCAAATGAGATCGGGCAAAAAAATAAAAATAAAAACTTGAAATAAGCATTCTAACTAAAGTCATTATTTTGCCATTATACTCAATGGCAGGCAGAAGACAACATGGCCAGTGAATAGTGGTTGCTAAGGGGGGAGGCTCAGTGTGGAACCTGTAACTATGCATCAGCAGGTAATCCTGTGCAAATGAGGGGAATGATACTGAATCCCAGATTTCCCCTTAATGATAGTCAGCACCCAACAGTGTAAGAGCAGGAATAGCTTGGTGCAAGCATAGCAGTTAGCTGACATCATAGCGGGGGTGTCAGGCATACTGTAAATAGATTGGAGCCCTGTGGCCCAGGTTTGCCCATAGCTTAGCAGAGCTAAGCAAGGGGGTGTGTCTGAGGCTGGTAGTGCTTTTTACTTTCTCTGAGCGGGTGTGCGCGCCGTGCACTGGGTTTTAAAGGGAAAAAAAGTAAACCAGGAAATAGCAGCTCTGTGCACATTTGTGCAATCTGTTTGCACGGCGCGACCCCGGGCTTAAACAGAAAGGCAATGGGAAGGGGAAAACAGCAGTAGGAAGGTAATCTAGGAGAACTAGCATAGCTGGCAGGTGAAATGTATCAGAATCAGCCAATTACACAGGCAGCAATCAAGCCCAGCCCAGGACACTACTATAAACTATGCAAACACCTTTCCCTCTGGTTTTTCCCACATACTCTACACCACCGGTATATACAAGCGGGGAAATTTTAATAAACGAAAACAACAAAATGATAGGGCTTGCAGCAGCTATCAGACATCAACATGTGGAAGAGGCTAAGGGTGATGAGGATGAGAATGCTGTGGACCAACCCAGAGTGAGGAGATGGAGAAGGGTGTACAGACCCAGGGTAACCAACCAGCAGTTACATGGGCTGGAGATAGTGGAGCGCTATAGGGTGGACAGGGACCTCCTACATCAAATTGTTGAGCTGTGCCGCCCACGCCTGACACACAGAACTAACAGAGGGGAACCCATCCCAGTGAATACCAAGGTATGTGTAGGCCTAAGAATAATAGCCTCAGGTACCTCGCAAAGGCCAACTGGGGATATCATGGGAATCTCACAGGCATCAGCATCCAGGGTATTCCACCAGTTCCTGGATGCCATGTCAGCACATGACGGTGAGCAGGTATATTTCCCCAACACCCATGAGGCGTTGGCCAGCAATATGCGTCTCTTCCACCAAATAGCAGAATACCCTGATGTAGAGGGTGCTATAGACTGCATGCACATTTGCATCAAAGCACCACCCGGTGAGTGGGGTAGGGTCTACATCAACCGCAAGGGCTTCCCCTCCATCAACTGCCAGGTCATGTGCAAAGCCCAGGGCATTATAATGAATGTGTGTCCTGGCTGCCCTAGAAGCTATCACGATTCCCACATCTGGTATCTGACGCAGCTGTACCAGAGATTTGCCAGTGGAGACATCCCTTATGGTCACCTAGTGGGGGATGCTGGTTATGCACTGGAGCCGTGGCTGATGACACCCATCAGAAATGCACACACACCCGAACAGGAACTCCATAATGAGGCACACGCACAGACCAAAATTATAATAGAGCTTGTGTTTGGGATACTCAAGTCATGGTTCCAGTGCCTGGACACATCCGGTGGAGCCTTGCAGTACTCACCAGCTACATGTACTCAAATTGTCATTGTTTGAGCCATGCTACACAATATGATCCTGAAGAAACAGCTGCAGCAGGAACAGCATAGGGCAGGGCCACACAGCCCCCCACCAATGCCAAGGCCTGCACAGGCACAGAGTGACTCGGAGGAGGAATAACCTGAGCCTGCCCCAGTAGGCAGAAGGAGGCATGCCAAGTAAGACCTGGCCTTGGCAAAGAGGCAATGCATAGCACATACACTGACATAGTAGGGACCCAGGGAATGACACCTCTCTCTGACGCGCACATACAATAAAAGGGATGCCAAACATGACACTAACTGTGCTCAACCATGTATAGGGAATGTACTATGTGCATCCAACATAGGTAGCCCTCCAGCACCATCCTCAATACTGGCACACCCACAAGGTAAGTCACTCTCCTTACCAATTGCAGAATGGAGTAGTATGTGTTGTTACTTGTATCTACAGTATGGATGTGAGCATGCAAGGGTATCGGGTGGCTGAATGGCATGCCAGCAGATAGTACACACCTATAGTGGCAGCATGAGATCTGTAACAAATACTGGTGTCACCATAGTAGCCAGTACTACACATGGTGACAAAACCCACTGCAGGAAATGTGCCGGGCCACATGTGTGTCCATGTGACACACACATGCCAGTCAGGTAGGTTCACATACCTAGCAATAGTCTCAGCCAGCAGGACAGGAGTAGACAAACACAAACAAAGGCTGTGCTAAGACCTCTGAATAATGCCTATGGGTAACCCCCCCCCCCTGGCCTACACAGACAGATTACATCAGGTCAGGCAGTGGGATGTCAGTTCTGAAAGGTAGGAAGTCATAAACTGATGTGAAGGTCAATCAAACCTAAGACCTGTAGTACACTGATATGCTTCTAGTCAGCATGATAGATTAGAATACAGAATGAAATGGAGTACCTGACATACCAGTACAGTCATAGCAAATGTGTACAAGTGTCAGGTGTGCCCCCCCAATCCTATGTAGAAATGTAGTAACAGTCAGGTGTGCCCCCCAATCCTATATAGAAATGTAGTAACTGTCAGGTGTGCCCCCCAGTCCTATGTAGAAATGTAGAAACAGTCAGGTGTGCCCCCCACCACCAATTCTATGTAGAAATGTAGTAACAGTCTGGTGTGCCCCCCCCCAGTTCGACGTAGACACATTATAACAGTCAGGTGTGCCCCCCTCCAATCTGATGTAGAAATGTAGTAATTATGTATGTGTAGGTATAATACCAGTGGAGCACAGATGACCTGAGGTGGCCAAGGTAGCAGGATAGATTGTAGCATTTGTACAATATGCAGGTATGCGTGTGTTAGGCTGGTGTGTGTTACATATTGTGTGAGAGTGGTCAGTATGTATGCATGGTGAGGTTTGACCTGGTGGCCATTGCCCAGTACTGCCGATTACAGGGCCAAGTCCTCACAACTGCAGTGGTAAACACAACGCTCCCCAGTATAACACATACTAGCAGTAAGCCATTGTAAATGTATAGAGGTAATATGTCACCATCTGAAAGATGGACATGGCATGACTGTTTGGCCAGATATACAAGAAGTACACAGGGGAAAGTACCCCAGACAGACAGTGTATAATGTGTAACCATAAAATGGACACCCCCTTGGAATTGTACATACAGGTTTACATCACATTGTATGGCCTTGTAGTAGGGAAAACAGATGTCGTCTGGTCAGACACTCGCAGATCACAAAGGTCATAGGAATGATGTATTGAGAAACAGCTGATGTCCCTGCACAAGCCAGCATCACTGGAATGCCCCATGCATGTCTGTGAGTCAGATGCAAGTAGTGTCCGTAGCACACATGCACCCAGCTCACCCAAACACCACCCACAGGTACCTCTCCAGACTTATCCATGCAGTTGGGAATGGGTACAATATGACCCCCACCTGTGTATGGCAGTAGCGAAAGAATGCAACATGCAGTGCAGGTGTCCCATGCAGGTGTGTCCCTAGCTGTAAGCAGCACCCTGCCAACATCCACACCACCTGAACAATACTGATAGAAAGTATTGGCATGAACACCTGACACACCTACCCTGTCACCCCAGGGGAATATAATGTATGGCAGTCTGGTACTGTAGGACTGACTGAATGCCATGGCCTGCATCATACTAAATGGCCTACAGTCCTCTGCCAAAGGCCTGCATCCCACCCGTACTGCCAATGTATGTTATGTCATGGACTCCCAAATAGAAACATGACACAGTCCACAGAACCCATATGCAAGGCAATGTGGACAAACCACAGTAACATGTCCATCATGTCCCACTGCATGAACTGTGGACCAACAATAATACACTGCTGTGATGAGGTGATAACTACAGGGAAAGTATCAGAGAATGTTTGCATAATGTATGGACGGGGATAGAATAATAGGGGGGTGGGAGCATGGGCAGCATGGGAATGTGTGAACTCCGAAATGCAGCCATTTGCACATACTATCCCTGCCTGCAAACACAAGAATGGGTGGCTACAAACCTGCCTGTACACCACAATAGGGGTAATGTCCTGACTTATGACCACTGCCTCTGGGTAATCTGTGTGAATGTGTACAGCTGTGAGGTATTGCTGCAGCAAGATAAGGCCATACTGTCATGTCAATGGATGTACAAGTATGGGATCCTCTGCCACCACTGTACCAAGGTGCTGAGCCAGTTACACAGACCCAGCAGCAAGTGTCTCCAGAATGGCATTAGTTTTCAGGAATATGTAGGCGTTTGACCACAATACTGGACACAGCTGCATTCACCTTGTGTTCCCCAGGACATCACTGCAAGCATAAATGTCTACCTGACAGTACTTGAGGACATAAAACATCACAGTGTATAACACTAAACATGTCTGAATATCTCTGCTAACACCAGTACCATGTAGCAGAAGCAGCACAGACACAATTACCTACAGTACCCACTATCCCTTGCCCAGTTTGACCCCATATTGCCAACTGAAATATAGATATCCTGCAGAAACAGTTTGCTAGCTGTAGGTGTAGAACACAAAAGTCTGCACTGGAGTACAGTCTACCTGGAATGGATCCACACATTCAGTACAGAAGGGCATACTGGGCATGCCCCCATACGTAAAGAAATGAAGGCAATGTCAGACAACAACATCCTGAAATTTCATACTGGGCATGCTTACACACTTAAACAAATGAAGCCCATGTCTGGCAACAACAGTGGACCATACATATCTGACTGTTGCAGATGTTAGTGCATACACTCCTCAGTATGCACCAGTCATGCTTTGCACGCACATTGCATAAAATACAAACAGCTATCCAAGGACAACACACTATAATATGCCAAAAGTACACATACATACATTTTCAGATGAGAGTGACAGTGACAAAGAGCCTTCCATCATGAGATCTGTCCCGCCCAGCACACAGCCAAATAGCTACAACCACATGATGTGTAAATGTCACTCACCATAGAAATTAGCCACTATTATCCCTCAGCATTATAGACTCTGTGGTGTTAGTGCTAACTGTGCAACATAACTGTACAAGGCAGTAGTCATCTAGCAGTTGTATACACGTACCTGCGGAATATAAACATGTGTGTGCCTGAGTGTGGTATGTCTACCTCTAAATGAATGGGTTATGGCCCATGCACACAAACTGCCCTCCCTATAGCTCTACTATGCGAAACCTGCTGATATCAGTCACTGTGAAATGCACCTTTGGGGAAAGAGTACTCCAATAATCTCTGTGGTGTGCCTTGTAACTGTCTAATGCTGTAGTGTGATATACTAGTTAGGTAGGAGTTCTAATCCCAGCCATGGCAACTGTGTGTTTGCCTGTGTAGGAATCAATGCCTTTTTAGGCTAGTCACACCCACTACAATTCAAATGCCCTAGTTTGGCAAGCCTGCTGATTTCATTCACTTTGAAATACACCTTTGGGGAAAGAGTAGCCCAGTAATCTCTGTGGCGTGTCCTATAACTGTGTAATGATGTAGTGTGATAAACTAGTGATGTAGGAGTTCTAATCCTAGACATGGCAATTGTGTGTTTGTATAGAAAGCAATGCTTTTTAAGCTAGTCACACCCACTACAATTCAAATGCCGTACTTTGGTAAGCCTGCTGATGTCATTCACTTTGAAATAAAACTTTGGGGAAAGGGTAGCCCAGTAATCTCTGTGGCGAGTCCTATAACTGCATAATGCTGTAGTGTGATAAACTAGTTGTAGGAGTTCTAATCCCAGACATGGCAAGTGTGTGCGTCTGTCTGTGTAGGGAGCAATGCTTTTTAGGCTAGTCACACCCACTACAATTCAAATGCCCTATTTTGCCAAGCCTGCTTATGTCATTCACTTTGAAATACATCTTTGGGAAAAAAGTAGCCTAGTAAGCTTTGTGGTGTGTCCTATAACTGCATAATGCTGTAGTATAATACACTAGCTAGATAGTAGTTCTATTCCCAGAAATGGCAAGAGTGTGTGTGTGTATTTTTTGTCCATGTAGGGAGTAATGATTTTGAGGCCATTCACAGTCACTGCAACCTCCATTGCCCTTCTTTGGCAAGCCTGCTGATGTCATTCCCAATGAAATACCCTTTGGGGAAGGATTACTCCAGTAATCTCTGTGGTGCATCCTATAACAGCATAATGCTGTAGTGTGATATAGTGGTTTGGAGGGGGTTCTGCTCCCAGACATGATAAGTGTGGCTGTTTGTGTGTGTGTGTGTGTGTGTGTGTGTGTGTGTGTGTGTGTGTGTGTGTGTGTGTGTGTGTGTTGGTTGGTTTGTCTGTGTAGGGAGCAATGCTTTTGAGGCCATTCACAGTCACTACAACCTCCATTGCCCTTCTTTGGCAAGCCTACTGATATCATTCCCAGTGAAATACACCTTTGGGGAAAGAGTACGCCAATAACTGCATAATGCTGTAGTGAGAAAAGCTAGTTAGATAGGAGTTCTAATCCCAGACATGGCAACTGTGTGTGTGTGTGTGTGTGTGTGTGTGTGTGTGTGTGTGTGTGTGTGTGTGTGTGTGTGTGTGTGTGTGTGTGTGTGTGTGTGTGTGTGCATCTGTGTTTGTCATCCGTATCCTGTGTGGATTTGGCTGTGAGTGTGTAACAACTAGACTCATTGTGGAGCAGGTTTTTCAAATTTCTTGTATGGTGGGCCTATTATATGTCACAATGTCCACCTTATAAGGATAACAGATGTCAAATAGCTGAGATGCTGGGGTGCCAATCCATACACCTGCATGTGACATCAAGGCCTGGCGAACAAAGTAAGAAACCTTTGAATTACCCAGAGAACACTCTCAACCCATGTCTCATACACGACGACACTTACCTAGGCAACAACCGCTATGTTGGTAGTACCCTGCATAATGCCCACAGAGAGTAACCATGGTGTGATTGCAGTAGGCTACAGAGGGCATGGCACCCTGTCTCATCACTACAGTAGGCACATAATTGCAGACAGTGAGCCTTCACTATGTTCCCCACTGGACGCCTGCAACAACTGTGGTGCCATCACATGTGACCCACAAAGGATATACCATGCCTTAAACACATGCTCTATATGGACAGATGCCACTGACACCAGGGAATACCTGTATGATGCTATAAATGTAGGTGCAGGGTCAACCTGGTGTCCATTACCAGTTACCGCCTCATGAGGCCAGGGCTGGCACATCTGATGATAATCATGTGAGGCATGTGCACATACCATACACCGTCCATGTCATGGACTATAGAACACATAAATGGCAATCGTTGCACAGCACTGGCCACACACACAAGTAACCCAGGTGACTGGATGGTAAATACAGTACCCACCTGTGTGGGCCAATCCAGACACTTACACCCCTGAGCTACACAGCAGACCATTGTCATGTAGCCTGATGCAAACGTATACCGTTCACCTAGCCTTGTATAGCCTTCTGACACAGTCAACCACTACACACCCGTGAAACAATGCCCTGTGTTTGTGTATGTGTGGAGTAAGATGCTTTCGACCACATTCACACTCACTACAACTCCCATTGGCTTACTGGTGCATGCTGTCTGAAGTCAGACACCTTCACATACCCTTTGCTCATATAACCTCCGGATAACCCCTGTGGTGTATGTGATATCTTGCGCTTTACTGTGTTGTGGCAAACTAATTGGTTAGGAAGTGTATTCCTGACCCTGCCAAGTGTGTCAATGTGTGTGAGTCCCTGAGAGGGTGTGGCTGTGTTGATGCTGACACCTGTTCATGTGGACAGGCACGTGTACTACACCTACCGTATCGCTACTGTATCACTGTTGCAGATGTCATTGTCCATCACATATACGTTTGGACAACTCCCCAACATGTAAACTATGTGGTGCATGCAATGACTGCATAAACATGTGATAGCAATGTATACTCAGTCAGGGGTTTGAAACCCCATGCTGGTAGGTGTGTGACACAAACATGCTTAGGTTTTACTCTCCCACCCCTCCCTGACTTACTTTGTCTGTGTCTCTCTCACTCCCTCACTGGTGGATGTGGAGAAGTACACCTGCTTTGCTAAGGCAGCAGCTTGTGTTTTGTAAATAATACTCATGATCAGCTGATGGCCTCTGTATGAATTGCAGTCCTCCTCTAGCTGATTGCATGTGGAACAGCTGTGGTAACATTCCCATAGCCAATTGCATGGAAACACACTCCAATATCTAGGAACATCATGTTGGTGTTGGGCCTTTTCTTTCACTGTGAGCAGGACCTAGATCTGGTATTTGACAAACAGCATCACATATGGTGTTGGGATTAACCTCTAACAACATACACTGTGGAAACAGGCCAACAGACAGGAGGAGGATGTACCAGACATGACTACAGAATGTAAGTGTTGCTATTCTGCATTTGGAGTAATGTCGGTTTAACAGGGTGTGTGTGGATATGGCTGGTCTACATGTTTTAATACCTGTCATGACAGTGCTATGTTTTTGAGGAAACTCCCATCTGTAGGCTCATCTGCAGACTGGGCAGTGTGTGGAGCCTTTTGTTTCTTGTGTTACTCACAACACACCTATCTGAGAACTGCAGAAGCATAGTTTGAGGATTGCAGTCAGTACATGGTGACAGCCATGAGAGTTACTGACTTCATATCCCTCATAGGACATATGTCACAACAAATTCTGGTACAACAGTAAATGTATGAGGTTATCACAGCAACATGCCAATATTGGGCCAGTGTTCATAGCTCTAGCCACAAGTCTGTCAACTTTTGTACATATGTCATGCAGTAAGAAGTGCATATGTTCTGTACACCATTATTTATTAGCATCATACCGGATAGCAAGCCAGTCAGATATCGAGACTGCTAGACATGTTATGTATAGTAGGGGTTGTTTCTGAGGACATAGCTTGGGCATTCTGTGATTGTTTGTACTGTACTGGGGTCTGTGTACTTAGGGTGATTGTCGACAGTATGTGTATTGTGCATACGTACCTTGGGCTGTGCACAGACTGTGGTAGATGCCATTGTTCTTGGTCCTGTTCTGTCTGATGTTACATGCTGCTCCAGTGTATGGTACCCTATTGGCTCACATGTCTGTAAGGCCAGACACACATGTGTCCCATACCACAAACAGCCAACGGACAACACTGTGCCATGACCCATTGTATGTAGGTTTAGTGTGTGAGTGGCACATATGAGGATGGTGTTTATCAGACAGTCAATATAGTGTCATATTAAGCTTGTGTACCATATGTGGCTGTGGCTGCGCTTACATTGGTTGTGGGTATGCACTTTCTCACAGGTGTCTGTTACTCTGTGCTGTGACATGCGTGTAGAATCCGCTATAATTGCAGGTACATGTGTATTCCCCCATACAAAATGTAGTCCAGTGTTGTGGCAGTCTGCCTGTAGTTCACACAGTGCTTTGTGACATGCCTAGCAGCCTAGTGTAATTACCCAGTGTGCTGCTATGTCCAGTAATTTGCAAGACATACTGGTGCCAGGCCAGCATAACTGTTGTGTATTTCTGACAAAGCAGTGGGATTCTGTACAGATGTATGTCACTAACCACTGGGTAGTATGTGGCCATGTGACCTCTGCACCACCAGGTATAATGTGTCAGGACAGACTGGCGAGTGTGCATGTATAAACTGTGTGGTCATATGTAGTCCAGTATTTACGTGATATACCCATGTACATGGCTATTAACATCCACATTGGGAGGCGTGGTTCACATGTCTCGCATGAAGGGGATATGTGTACACCTCTGGACTGCCCACAGAGTGCCAAACTATCCACATATGTCAGTTATATCTCTGCTGTAGTCCATAGGATCATTACTGTGCTAGCAATGTTACTGTACTATGATGTCCTTAAGATGTCTGTCAGTAGCCAATGGCACACATGTCAAAAGCAGATGTGACCTCCCACACACTTCTGTTAAGACAATCCCTATTACAGTAGCAACAGTCTACATATATACCTGCAATACATACATGACATCCCCTTACACTAAGAGGTTGGACTATTGGTGCTGAGGAAGGAATCCACTCCATGTTCTGGACATATGGTAAACATATATATATTTATCAATATAGCTATATAGATATATATACACATATACATTTCTGCAGACATATATGGATATATATATATATATATATATATATATATATATATATATATATATATATATACACACACACACACATATATATATATATATATATATATATATATATATATATATATATATATATATATATATATATATATAT